>NC_138374.1:80826776-80842549 GCF_054177405.1 Leptonychotes weddellii | reverse complement strand
TTAAAGATTTATCTATCTGAGAGAGAGAGGGGGGGGGGGGGGGACCCTGGGATCATGACCTGAGCCGAAGGCAGACGCTTAACCGACTGAGCCACCCACACGTCCCCAGACCTCAGTTCTTCATCCTGTTCCATCCTTCCCTCTCCCTGAGAATAGCTGTAGGTGGATCCCAGTTTGGCATAGACGGTTCCCTATTCCCAGTGGTTTGTATCCTCCATGTGTCATGTGCGAGGTGCCTGGGGAGCACAGCACTCGAACCCCTGGGACCAGGCTCCTTCCAGCCAAAATCCGGGGCCCCTGCACTGCAGGGTGGGACCCTCACAGCAATCTCTCAAGCTAGTGGGAGAATACCGTTAGGCAAAAACAAATTCTGGCCACTTTGGGTAGTTTTAAATACTTCTGTGGCCAGAAAACAAGGATGACCCCATCTGGGTTAGATATAAACACAAGCAGGAGATTTAAGAGGAGGTGGGAGGACGCCAGAGTCAGAAGTCAGTCCAGGACCAGGACGGTCTGGCTTACGCTGAGCTGAGGAGGAAGGGAGGCTGGCTTCCTGCGAGGCTGGGTCTGTAACCAGGCTGCTCCCTCCCCTCAGCCCCTGGGCTTCCCCGCCCCCTGCCCGGCCCTACAATGGCCCGTAACACTGCAGCTTTGGGGGCCGGCTGCGGGGAATGTTCTTGGTGTGAGACTTCTTCTTGAAAGAGGAGTCTGTGTTTATGAAGGTTACCTCTGGGCTCAACCACGGGCCACCTAAGAGGTGCAAATGCTCTGAGTCGGTCAGATTTTACACGTCCCATCTGTTGCTGAGCACCTCGCCATGGTGCATGTTTCCGGTCAGTGGACCGTCCTGAACATTTCAAGCTGCTGACAGATGGAAGCTGGCCTTGCTCGTGGCAAACATTCTTCAGTTCGTACACATGCTCTTATAAGGAAGTGGGGGCCCCATGCAGCCCCTCACAGCCGCCTGGCTGGCTCTGCTCACGACAATGTCCTGACTTGGATGCAGGGACCGCTCCAGGGGCGCCCTTTGTGTCTTCATGGTGATCCGTGTCAATGACACCTTAACCAAGCCAAGCCGAAGGCCAAGTGTGCCCCGAGAGGAGCCTCAGAATTGACCTTTAAATGGACAACTTTGCTTCTGATCAGCCAAGGAGCTGGGGCATCAAACAAGAGCTTGTTATTCATTTCAACAGCCCCAAATTGTCAAGTTTTGTCAAGGTTATTTTTAATCACCTGCAGTATGGTACAGTCACTGACCAGTCAGAAAAGAGGCCAGCCAGAGCAATGGAGCAGGGCCCCAGAGGTCTCCAGTAGCATCCCCTTTTCGGTTCCCGGATTGTGGGGAAGTCATGGGAGAGGAGCCCGAGTAGCGGGCAGAGGGCCTGAGGCAAGGATTCTAAAGCTACAACGAGCAGTGGTTAGCACGGGAGTCTAGGTGATTTTCAGTCCTACTGGGGGCCGGGGTGAGGGCCTGGGCATGGAGGGGGAAAAAAGAAGGAAGGAAGTCTCTGTAACCTTTGCTTTTTTGATCATACCATGTTAATACCCAAGAGAGTTGGTCCCCTCATATTGCTACTGGATCGAAAGCTTCAGAATAAAGGAGTCTAGTAAGAATGAAACTCCTCCCAGAGCCAAGTTTCCACGCTCGCCTGGGTGCCGGCGGGCCTTCGGAGCCTCAGACCTGAGGCCTGGGGAGATGTCTGGCTCATCTCCAGGCAATTCAGTTCCATCCCCCAACAGACCAAGAGCATCTCCTCCAGGCACCAGCAGCTCAGATTTCTACTCAGAACACATACGCTTGTGTCTGGGGAAAGGCAAGCATGAAATATATTTCATTGCAAAGTTGAGAAGCATGGAGGGTAAGCTAATTTTCAAAGAAGAAAGTCAGCGGCACCGCACAATGGGATGCATGATTCACCTCTGCAGAGCAGACACTGATTTTCCCACCTGGGAGAATCAGCGAATTAGCTGGCAGTTGAAAATATGATCTCTGACTTTTTTTTTTCATTCCCTTTAGATCTTACATTTTATTTTAAAGACCATGAAACAGGAGATTAAAAGTCTCATTCAGAAACAAGTGGAAAGGAGGATTCAGTATTCCTTTTTGTTCGGAGAAAACACTTTGAAAGATATTTCACAGCTAAAAGTGAAATGTGTCGGTGGGGGAAGGGGGCTGCTGGCCTTTCTCGCTTGCTTGGTGTGAGAGAGGCAGCCTGGGAGCTTAGCGGGGAACACGAACCCCCCAGGTCCTGTGCTGCTCCCCAAGGCTGGTGTCCTGGGCATCAGTCAGAAACCACACTGTCTTCCTATGGGGGTGGGGAGGGCAAGCCAGAGGAGAAACCATCAGGAATGAAATGTCTGCCGTATATTAGATGTGTGACCTTGGATGAGGCACCCAACACTACAGTCCCATGGCTTTTATAGTTCTCACCAGAGGCTAATATCTTCTGCTGTGATCCAGAAAGATCCAAGTTCAGGTTTTCTGGTGCCTGACATGACACAATTTGTTTTAGGGGTTTCTAAGAAAAAGGATTCAAAGTTGACACATACAGAATAGAGAAGAGGGTCCTGGAAGGGACTCACACAAGTGAGGGGTCCTCCACTGAAGCCGCATCAGCTCCACAGTGTATCCGCTTTAGCACCCGTCCCTACTTGGATGAGATAAAAGTATACAAAAGCGCTTTGCAAACTGTAAGTCATTACATAAACACATGACATTGAATTACTCTACAAAATACATACCACCTACTGTGTGCGAGGCACAGCTGTGGACAAGATGGCAACGCTCCCCCTTTATGAGACCCAAAGCCCAGTGGGGCTGCATGATCTCCTGTGGTGGAATGCCCTCCTCTGAGTCCTGAATACAGAAGTGAAGTTCACCGACATGGAGTGGTCTGACCGCTCACCTGCAACACCAGCCCCTCTCAGGGCTCTCTGAGGTTCCGATTCCCATACTTGGCTTTCTGGGACTTGGGTCCTTCTCAGTCTCAACCTCTGCCTTTTCCTCCCTCCCAGCCATTGTCTTCTTACTGATTTCCTTTTTTTTTTTTTTTTTAAGATTTATTTATGTATTAGAGAGAGAGAGAGACCGTGAGCAGGGAGAGGAGCAGAGAGAGAGAGGGACAAGCAGACTCATGCTGAGCATGGAGCCCAGTGCGGGGCTTGATCCCAGGACCCCGAGATCATGACCTGAGCAGAAATCGAGAGTCGGACGCTTAACCGGCAGAGCTACCCAGGCGCCCTGGACTTCCATTTTGAAACCGCCAGAGCAATAAGCCAGCCCTTCTAACCCCTATTTTCAAATATGAATGGACAGTGGTTGCCTAGGGCAGAGGGGATGGGGGAGAGGGTTGGGGGCTAACAGGTAAAGAGCATGGGGTTTTCTTAGGGGGAGATACTAAAATGTTCTAAAGTTGATTGTGGTGATCAATGCACAACTCTGTGAATATATTAAAAGCCCTGAACTGTGAACTTTAAACAGGTAAATTATATTGTATATGAATTATATCTCAATAAAGATGTTAAAAAATATGAATGGACAACCAAGAAGCAACTAAAATTCAAGAAAAGTATGCAGCAAGAAAAAGACCAGAATTAATGGGTGGGGGAGAAAAAGAACTTGAAAGAAACCAAGATCATTCAGAAAATGGACGAGAATTTTTAAAGGTGAATTACCCTTAGAGAGATTCAAGATGTTGTGTCCAAAAAGTAGGGAGCTATGAACAAGAAACTATTCAAGAACAAGAAAGAGTCCTTGTAAATTTAAAACACAAAAATTTGCTGAGATAGAAAAATTTTATTAAAGGTCTGGAAGATAAAGTCCAGGACAACTCTCAGAATATAAAGCAAAAGGCCCAAGACATTGGATACATAGAAGTTTAACATCTGACTACCAGGATTTTCAGAATGAAAGGAGAGAAAATAGTGGGAATGAAATTAAAAAGGAAAAAAATAAAGAAAAATTTCCCCAGAGATAAAGGGAGACAAGAGTCCTTAAAACAAAAGGGTCTAGCATCAATGAGAAAATACCCATGCCTAGACACATCAGTGTGAACTTTCAGAACATCAAAGAGCAGATCCTAAAAACTTACAGAAATATAAAATGGGTGATTGACAAAGGAACCCCAATCCAACTAACACCAGAAATAACAGATCTTCGAAGTCAGGGAAACAGGCTTTATTATGTCATTGAACATGATTTTGAAGTGAGAATTTTATATTCTCATTCTCCATCAAGAATGAGAGTAACTAAATGTCTAATACAGTATGAGATCAAGGGACACTGCCTAATGTCAGTGAAACAAGAAATAGAAATTTCAGGATATTGTTTGGCGTTTCACGGGTAGTCATTAAGAGAATTAAATAAACATCATTTTTAATGGAACAGGAGATGAGGGTAATAGTATTAAAAGAGGAGAAAAAATAGTCTAAGCTAGATCTTTATCTTTTTAGAGCTAGTAGATAATTTCTGTAGTTGATATAGAAGACACATAAATCAAAAGATATTTAGAGGTATAAAAATAACTATCAGGGGGCGCCTGGGTGGCTCAGTTGGTTAAGCAACTTCCTTCGGCTCAGGTCACGATCCCAGGGTCCTAGGATCGAGCCCCTCATCGGGCTCCCTGCTTGACAGGGAGTCTGCTTCTCCCTCTGACCCTCCCCGACCTCCATGCTCTCTCTCTCTCATTCTCTCTCTCAAATAAATACAATCTTGAAAAAATATATATATATTAAAAAAAAAAAAAACTATCAGAAGGGCTGAAAACAAAGGTTTTCAGAAGCTGCTGCTTAGAAGCAGGCCAGAAAGTTGGGAGGAGTGAAGCAGGAGTCTGTTGCTTTAGATTTTAAAAATGAGATACAAGGTGAAAAAAAAGTTTAAAACTCTAATTAATGGGACTTTTAAACACAGAGCCCAGAGGCACCTGAGCTGCTATCAAAGTAACAACTTCTTGGCTGGCTCATGGCTTTGACGGGTATCTGAGTTTGGGAAACGTCATCTGCCTCTTCTGGAGATTGGAAATGTAAGTTTACTAAAAGCTCTGAGAAGTTCTGCAGCAAAGAAACCAGTCTCACTTCATTTGAAAGAAAGGTCAATTCACTGAAAGATGAAGTTGACTAATTTTTTGCTGATTTTCATAAATTTACCAACTCTCACTTTTTTCCTATCCAGATTTCTGACTTGTAAAAGGAATGTTTTCAAAGCTTTGACAGGAATGCACAAGCAGCGAAAGAATATGCAACAGGGAAGAAGTTAGTAAAACAAATTAATATAAACGGATAATTTTCTAGGAATGAGATTGGGCTGACTCTGGTTTCTATTGGATGTTTCTGAACATCATTTTTAACTTTGTTTAAAATGTCAAGCATTTTTTCTTTTCCACAATTCTTCTGGTGGCCTGTCAGCCTGAATTTAGTATCTCTAGCAATTAACATTTAAATTAAACATAAATTCAAAAGCATCCCTCAAATATCAAAGGTTTAAATTAATCTAAATCTAATTTAAACTCTAAGTTGATTGAAATGCAAAATTAAAGCTAATAAGTTATTTAGGAATCAGTGAAAGAACATTACAAACGCTTAAATTAAAAACCAAAAGAAAATTACGTTTGAAAAGCATGAAAAAGAAACCAAATACAGCTGAAACAATCCTAACATTTGAATTGCCAAACCCTGAGACAGAAAAATTGCCTTTCAAACAGGAATTTTTCAAATAGTACCGAATCCTGTTTTGCCAACCGTCCAGAATTTTTTTTTTACTGATGTCTCAGGAAGCATCTCAAGGTTAGTTAATATTCAGAAAAGCATCTTTCAATATCAGTGATCCAGACTGAACATTTCAGAAAAAGCTAAATCACAACTCGTAAATTTGGCGTATCTGGCAAATGGGTCTTTTGTGGAATTGGAATTTGGTGAACTGACTTTTAATGAACTGGCGATCAGTAGTTGATTTTCTGCAAACTGACCTGACGCTATTTTATTTAACCTAGCTTTGCCTGGATTCATTTGATGAGGATCCTTTTTTCATACTATATCATTGGGACAATTATCTCCAGGGAACGTACTTTGGAAAGCACTATTCAGCAGAAAGGGAGTCAGATGCTTGCCCTGGAGATGCCGAAGAATATCCGACTTTGAGCATATTAATGAGAAACTAATTAACAGGGGAACTAATGAGAAAAGGAACTTAGGTTTTACCCAGATGTTATATTCCTGTAAATCTGCAGACTATTCCATTCATCCATCTCTAAGAGTGAATAATCCACATTTTGTATTAATTTAAAACACTGAAACATTATACTTTTGTAGCAAACTCATGAGCAAGAATGAAGTGTTTGCTTTTTCTCCCTCTACATTCTTTGCATCTGAGAGGCAGAATGTCTTCACGTTTTAAAACTCTCCTACTCACAAAGGCCAACGTGGTAACTGTCAGCAGAGTGCCCAGTAGGAGGGAAAGCAGCATTTAGGGCCGGAGCAAGGACTTAGAAGTCCACTGGGATAGAGGGGGGGGCTGGGTTGAAAAAGGTCACTGCCGCCTAGCCCCGCTATTCTTGCTTTGGGGACATGGGTCCCCTGTCACGAGGGCTTCCAATTTCCCAAGCAAAGCTAGAAACCTAGGCTTTTTTCAAGTGTAAAAATCTCCTACTATTTAGAGATTTACAACTAACTACTGCGATTAAAAAAATATCACGCAACTGTTTAGAAATACGTACTTTCAAATACATAGGAATGCATCCACATGTATAGATGGGCGCCTGTATCCCTGCTTATGTATATGATACCACTTTGTGAGGTATCTGCACCTCACTTAGCTTATTCCACCACCTCCTAAGCCACAGAAAAAAAAGGACAAGCTATGGAAGCTGTAATTGTCCCTCAGGATGTTCTCTTAGAGCCAGGCAGAGGAAGAAAAGGGCATACGTCGTCCAGAACATAATCATAATCGAAGCCACAGACAAGTACAGTTGAGCTGGTTTGCTTCTGTAGTTTGTGACTGAAACTGCAGAGGTTTGGGAGGGTTCTAGAACTCAGAATCTCAGCCAGAAGGGGCAGTGAAGCTCATCTGGACCACCCTCCCACCTGATACAGGAATTCTTTCTAAAAAATCCAGCAGATGGCCACCTACTGTGTGAAAACTTCCAAAGACGGGGAACTTAAAACTCTTCTGAACTGAATGGTCCATTTATGGCATGAATTCTAAGCTGTTCACCCTAATATCCTGGCTGAAATGCTTCTCCCTCTAATCCCAGGTCCCATAGCCTGACCCCTCCTCCTCTTGTCATGAGGGGTCTACTCCCTTCCTGCACAACAGTCCTTCAAATATCTGAAAACTGATCATGTGTCTGCTTGTCCTTCACAAAGTCTTTTCACCCCATGATGAAACATCTCCATTTCTATCAACTACTTCTCAGATAATGTGGTCACAAAATTCTTCTCATCCTGGTCACTCTCAGCGAGAAACTCTAGACACACTGCTATGGATGCATGCCTTCAACCCCTGGATGTTGATACTATCCTTGCAATGATGCAGCCTGAAATTATATTAGCTTTCTTGGCCACTGCATGGCACTAGCCCTGCTCAGCCCCCTAGATACAGCAGTTAGGATTTTTTATGTTGTATGAACCAAGAAATCCAATTCAGACTGGCTGACAAAAAAAAAAAGAAAAGAAAATCATCAGTCTACGTGTTCATGCAACTGCACAGTACAGAGGCGAATTCAGTTTCGGGCACACTTGAACGAAGTGACCGAGATCTCTCCATTCCTCACCTCTGCTTCCTGGATTGGACCTCCTTCCCTCTCTCTGAGGTCCGGAGACCTATGGCCCCATGCTTCCTCAGTTATGAGCAATAGGAAAGGGGAAAGGGGCAGTCTGCTTTCTCAGTACATCAAATAAAAACCCAAGAATGGACCATCATTTGCTCCAACTGGTCTGACTTTGGTCAGGTGACCAAGGAAATGTGATTCTCTAGCTTAAGCTAATCGTGGACTGCCCCAGTGACCCGTCACACACAAACTACACAGCAAGGACATCTGAGGTTCAATGAAGAAAGAGAATGGAGGAATCAATACTAGTGGGGCGACCAGAAATAATCCACTACAAAATACTAGAAAAATTCTCCAGCCTGTTACTGAATTTTTTTTTTTTTTTAAAGATTTTATTTATTTATTTGACAGAGAGAGAGACAGCGAGAGAGGGAACACAAGCAGGGGGAGTGGAAGTGGGGGAAGCAGGCTCCCCGCCGAGCAGGGAGCCCGATGCGGGGCTCGATCCCAGGACCCTGGGATCATGACATGAGCCGAAGGCAGACACTTAACGACTGAGCCACCCAGGCGCCCTGTTACTGAATTTTTAATCACAAATTTGAAGTTCATCTTTTTGGTAGTCACTGAATGTTTCTAATTAAGGAGATATGTTTTGAAGTTTGGCTTCATTCCCCCAAAGCATTAGTTGTCACGCTCAGGTTTGCAATCCTTACAAATTTGATGCCTATAATTTCTATCCATTCATCCCATGAAGTCTTCGATAAAAATGTTGACTTAAGACCCCTCCCCCCAAAAAAATGGAGCTTGGAGGCATATCATTATATATTTCCCCAAAGGAGTCTATCATTTTATTAATGACTCCTATTGAAAAATAGCTGTTTGAGGGGCGCCTGGGTGGCTTAGTCGGTTGGGTGTCTGCCTTTGGCTCAGGTCATGATCCCAGGGTCCTGGGATCGAGCCCCGCATTGGGCTTCCTGCTCAGTGGGGAGCCTGCTTTTCCCTCTGCCTGCTGCTCCCTCTGCTTGTGCTCTGACAAATAAATAAAATCTTTAAAAAAAAAATAGCTGTTTGAAAGGTATAAATCATCCTCACTAGACAACAGATTTCCATGCACAGACCTCTTCCCAAGCCGCTTGCTTGTGTCCTGCTGCTCTCTTGGGGATTTGAGAAGCCCACTCTTGCAGAGCTTCATTCCCAACATAGAGCTTTGACAGTGCAGGGCTTGCTGGTTTTTTTTGGGGGGGGGCTCTCTTTACCACCTTTGAATCTTCATTCTGACATTTTTACTCAACTCTAAGTGAAATAGTACAGTGGACAGCTGTTCTTCTGGTTTGTCCATCATCCATGCGCCTCCCAAGCTTTTGAACAACTTCTGTCCCACACAAAACCCATGTTACTGGTGGGGCTACCAGTGGAATGAGAGCAGGAGTTGACATGAGACCCAAAGATGCCATAAAAGTCCACCCCAAATACGTACTTTCAAATTGAGAGCTAGCGGGAACAGGCCTTTTCTTTTGTCACAGAGCCAGAAGAATCAGGCTGGGCCTGTCACGCTGTGTGGAAGGACAGAAGGACTGAGAGAGACACACAGACCAATCTGATGACCCAGACTATACCCCTGAATTCAGTCACACTGTATCTGCCCTGGCAAGGCACCCATGGGGGCAGCAAACTCCCTTCTTGGGTCGGGCAGTCCAAGGTGGATTTCCGTCACTTGCAACAAAAACCATCTTGACTGATGCAGGGAGTAGGAAGGCGGGTGGTGTGGTTGGAAAGACCACCCAGCCCTCTATAGTGTAGTAATGGTCTGGACCCTTGTAACCAAGCAAATCTGGGCTCAAGCTGACTCCAACATCCTTTTTGTAAATACGACAAAAATAAAATAAATGAACGTGAGGCGTGAGTTCAAAGGCCAGCTCTGCCGTGGGGTGGGCATGTCACGTTGGCCTCATCCCCCACCTCCTCAGGTAGCACCTCCGAATCGTGGCTGTGAAGATCAGGACAAGCAAGCTCCCTGGTCTACCTAGGCTCTGAATAAATAATAGCAATTCCTTTTCTGTTGAAGGGAGTTGAAAGGTCGAGGAGAGTTCTTAAAGTCCTTTCACCTATTCCTCTCGAAAGATGCTGCTAATGAATGGCTGGTAGATGCTTTTATGATTGTTGGACCCAATTTATCTTACTTTGGGAGGATATTACAGCAATATTTCCCATTATAAGTGAAAGCAGATTTGCTCCTCTTTAACTCTGAAGGGCAGTGGGATAGTATGATTGGTGTCCTTTGTGCAGTAGGAGAGATTTCCATCATCCATTGCAGAGCGCCCCTCCCCCACTGTCCCCAGGCCCCCTGCCTGTTCAGGGACCACAGCCCACTGTCCCCCACACTCCAGTCTCCTAGAACCTAGTGGGGGCCACCTCCCTTGAACATACGTAGCCATAAGAATACTAGACATTTTTCCCAGCCAGTCTGCCGTCATGGGCTCAAGAGCTCTGCGTGCTATCTAGCCCAAAGGATATTTGTCGTGCTCCGAATGACGTGGCTATCTCAAACACTAGGGACTATCATTTGAGGGGCACTTACTCCCCATCTTTCATTTCAAGGACCTCTTACTGTTCCTTACAAATGCCATCACCATTCTCTATCGGCGATCAGATTTATGAAGGTTGACTGAACAGTTTTACCTACAGTTTGGGGTTCATTCATCTGTCCCTGGAGAATTTCTGAAAACTCAGTATGGGATTCCCTTAAAACACACAGATAAATAGCATGTGTGTGTGCTGATCAATTTGTTTTTTAAACACAAAATCTGTACTTTACATGAAGTTCAAACTGATTTTAGTAAATTCTCTTTCAGCCTTTCAAAGTCCTAGCTACCATTTCCCATTTCTCAGGCCCACC
Organism: Leptonychotes weddellii; assembly: GCF_054177405.1. Classification (NCBI taxonomy): domain Eukaryota; kingdom Metazoa; phylum Chordata; class Mammalia; order Carnivora; family Phocidae; genus Leptonychotes; species Leptonychotes weddellii. The sequence continues at coordinate 80,831,890 of NC_138374.1, read as the reverse complement.
TGATTTTCTGCTGGCTCCCTACAGGGGAAAATGGGATTCTTTCTTTTTCTACTTTCCTTCCAAGAGCTGAGAAAAAGGAAAAGAGCAGCTATGTAGCTGCAGGGGCAGCCAAGCAAGATATTGATTCAACAGGAGAAATTCAATGCATCCCAAAAGATTCCCTAGGATTGGATATTCTGCTGCTTAGGGTACAATTTGTTGTAACAAGAAACTGAAGATTTTCTGTCAGGAGAGTCAAAGAGCTCAGTGATGGCTTGTGAAAGTTAAAAAAAAAAAAAAAAAGTGAGTCCCACGGGAAATGTTTTTATTTTGGAAATGTTTTCCTAAGTAGGAAGACTACAGGCCATTTCTCAGAGCCCATGCTCTTCATATACACTGGTGACCACAGAAGACCTGTTTTCCTGTGCAGGTGACCTAGCCCCAGGGGTGGACTATGGCTTTCATCTGGCCCCATAAGGAGGCGGTTTACTGGGAATCAGGTAAACGCAATAGAGGAAAATTATTTCCTGTGTCCTGTCCTAGCCTAGGGTCTCAAGAATCAAGGTTGGCATTGGCGTGGGAATGGATGGGGTTGGTCTGTGGCTGTGGGATTTTTGAGCAAAGAGGAATTGGTATTCTTGTCCCTGATGGGATGGGAGGTGAAGGAGGGTCAGCAATGGGCACAGCAATGGGTATGAGAGCCAGAATGAGGATGCCCTCGGAGGACAGGCCCAGAGGGACTTGAACACAGACCCTGGAATCAGTACCTAAAGCATCAGAGTTGAGGAAAAGGAAGACTTCCATGGAGCATGAGCATCTGTGGACTAGGTGAAAGCTACATGTGGGAACTTTTGTTTTCCTGGGACATGGTCACCAAGGGGGGCGCGGGCAGAGGGCTTGGGGCCCTTCAGTTTTGCTTGGAGAAAAGCTTTAAGTGGGGAGTTATCCAAAGGTGGGTGGCAGGTGCTGGTGGCTCTTCTCCTGGTTTGCACCTTTCCCAGGAGGCTCAGTGCTAGATTGAGTCATGCTTTCCTGAAGAGTCTGGCACCTTCACAGGACAGGGTCCTGGACTGGGAGCTTGAGTGATAAAGGAGAGGCTTGGAGCATGAGAAGGAGCAGATGGAAAAAAGTGGTGTCAGATGGATATTTTACATGTTGCTTTCAAATAAAGGTTTGAGGACTACCAGTTACTTTAAAGAGTAAAAGGGGGTCTATCCTTCAACTTCCAGCAGAGGTCTGTAATACATACAGACTACGGGTTGCGTCTGATCACATGGCCACTTGGGTGATTCCTCTAGAACCCAGGGCTGATCAGGAAACTACTTACCAGACCTTAGACCTCTGTCTGCCCAGATACTTCCCAGCAGATAAGTGAATATGAATCTGGAAGGGCCTTTAACAATGCAATTCAAAAACAAAAATCCAAGTAGGTAGCCAAAGCTGGCAGCTGGGTGGCTGGGTAGCCCACGGAGACAGAACACATTTTTTTTGTCATTTGAATTGGACAGAAGTGGTGTCTACAGGGAGTTTTCTGTTCAGAGATATTACCACTACAGGATATGTACATTTACGTACAAGGATAACTACAACCCACAACTGTGCAGAAGGGGATGCCTCTAAGGCATGGGACCCTGCTCTAGTTGTTGGCCTGGGTTCAAGGTCAATGGAAGGTGGAAGTAATGCAGGATTATTGGTCCTGATTTGAAATGAGAAGTTCTGATATTCACTCTCTGATGATGACAGAGGAAAGTTATATGCTTCTTGGGTCTTGGCCTACCCCAGGGGCCCAAAAAGGCAGGCAAGATTGTAGCAATGGATAGGGCTGACTCATGGCTATTGGGTTTTGGAGCAAAGAAGAATTGATATCCTTGATCCAAGTAAGGATGGGAAGTAAGGGAAGATCTAAAATAAAATGCAAGTGGTGTCATGTTACAGATCACCCGAGCCAGAATGTATCCAGCCACCTGACCTGTACTACAGGCTTTCTTACCACCACCACGGTCCCAGGGTGTCCAGAAATACCACTGCCTATCTATGTACAATTTTTGTTAATATCTAACCTACTTGGTCAGTTTTGGATAGGGCCAAAGAACCTGAAATTGTCCTAGGCAGATTATCTCCCAGGAAAGAACCTTTATTTTACACATTTTATAATAAAGGTAGCTGAGAGCTTAAGCATTTGATTTTAAGGCTGTGTCAAAAGAGTGCATGAAAAAAAGCCATGTCAAATTATTACATTCCCCCCTCAGTGTCCCCTGGAATGCTGGCTTCTGGGAGAAGGCATCCTCTGGTGAGCAACTGGTACCCGCCGCTCATACTAGTGCTGGGCTGGTCGTGAGCTGAGTCTGGAGGTTTACCCTAGTTTACTCTAGTTTACTCCTAGAGACCCAAGCATACTAGCACTGGCTGCTGGGTACCCTTAGAGTTCCTATAGGCTCTGCAAGCAAGAAATGCCTTTTCCAAGCCAAACAGCGACTTCCAGTAGGTCCAGATACACAGAAAAGGAGTGTAGGGGGAGTGACCCTTGGAACTGGTATTCTCCAGGGATGGAGAATCAGGAGACCATGGCCAAGCTGGATTTAGCCAGTGTAATGAGCTGAACTGTGTCACTCCAAAATTCCTACGTGAAAGCCCAAACCCCCAGTACCTCAGATTGCATATGTGGAGGTAAGGCCTTTCAAGAGGTGATTAAGTTAAATAAGGCCCTTGGGGTGGGCCCTAATCCAACATGACTGCTGTCCTAAAGAAGAGGAAATTTGGATACACAGGGACCCCAGGGCTGCAGGTGGGCAGAGGTGGGACCATGTGAGGACAGGGAAAAGATGGCCGTCTTCGAGCCAACGGGAGAGGCCTCCCAAGAAACCACACCTATTGGCTCCCTGAACATGGACTTCCAGCCTCTAGAACTGACAGAAAACAAATTTCTGTTGTTAAGCCACCCAGGCTGTGGTATTTTGTTACGGAAGCCCAGGCAAACCAATACAGCCAGGTGTGGCTGGAGTACAATATGGCAGAGCTAACTGGGGATGCTAGCTCGGAGAACATGGTAGAAAAGGATTCACGAAACCAGAGATACTGACTCTTCCATATGAGACTTTGACACAGAAGAATGGTCAATGAAATCTTGAAATCGATCGGTAAATCCCAAGAGACACAAGTACTTGATCCACAGAAGAGACTCTTACTCCAGCACTGTTAAAACCTCATTCAGGGGCACCTGGGTGGCTCAGATGGTTAAGCGTCTGCCTTCGGCTCAGGTCATGATCCCAGAGTCCTGGGATCAAGTCCCGCATCGGGCTCCTGGCTCAGCGGGAAGCCTGCTTCTCCCTCTCCCTCTGTCTCTTCCCCTGCTCATGCTCTCTCGCTCTCTGTATCTGTGTCTCAAATGAATAAATCTTAAAAAAAAAATAAAACCTCATTCAAACTTGTCCCATCAAGCCAGCCCTGATTTGGCTCAAGAATTCTTCCTTAGCTTCTCAAAATGCCTGGCTTTCTGGAAAGACCCAAGTGTGACACACAGCTGGCTATTGAGGACTGCCTATAAGCTCCACCAGAGTCAGGACTCTGCTTTGTTTGGTCTGTTTCGCTCGCCCATAGTTACCACAGTGCATGTAGCGGGTCTCAATAAGTACTTATGTTGAAAAAATGAGCATGTGCCTGAACTAGAAGCTTGAGATGTCCCCATTCAAATGATCCTGTGCCTCCAGAAGGCCATGCAGTGAGCTCTTCATCAGATGTGGAAGACGGGTAAGCATTTGTAGTCCAAATGATATCCCACTCTGTCTCCTACCACCAGGCATGACTGAAAGGCCATCTTCCACTTCTTGGAAACAAGTAAGGTGGAGGTTCCCGCAGATGTCTGACTTCCTCCAGGCTGCCCCCCTGGTGTCAGTGGGGAAGCACACCCACAGACAGGTGGGAGGACAAGGGCACAAGGGCACAGCCTACTCATGTGGGTGAGAAGGAGGAGCCAACAGCTTCTTCATTTTCTCATCTGAGAAGAAAGCGGTCTTGGACAATATCGTGATATAATAATACTCATGACATAGGAGGAGTTGGTGGAAACAAGTTCAGCAGAGGATTTCTAAACTATGATCCAAAATAAAGCAAGGGTAGGTAGGGTAGGTAGGGCCTCAGAAAGATGGTCAGGTAGTGGGCGTCCAGTAGCCAGGGGAGACAGTGTGGAATTCTGTGGCCGGAACTGACAGAAAGCACAGGTTGGATACGTGTTCTGCTACGTGTGGCACATTGGAGGCGACACGTGGGTCCCCTCTCCCCTCCCCAGTCAGGGTTGTTCGTGCATCAGCAGCACCCCATCACTGTGTGTCAGCCTTAAGTCAGGTGGGAAACAGCCAAGTTGGATTAGGGCTTGGTCTGTGAAGCCACCAGACGTCTCAAGCCTGTCTGCCGTCCCCCAGAGCTCTGTCAGAATCCAGAACACCTGTTCAGGTGCCGGAGGCCCGGGGTGCCAACCATGAGACCGAGAGCTGCCGCACTCAGGAGAGTGGGTGGGGCCGAGGCCCCGTGCCTCCTGTCAGAGGGGCTGGAGGGTCAGAGCTCTACGCCAGCGCACAGGCTCTTGGACTCCTCTTCCAGAACTAAGACCATGAAGCCGGGGCACTCCCACACAGCTTGTGGGTTCAGGGCTTACCTATGTCTTGGCCCAAACCTACAAGTGGCGTGTTGAGCAAGATGGCTAGGCCTGCAGGGCGACGGGGCACATTCAGAGGAGCGGATCACTGCAGGAGAGAGAGGTTCATTTCTCAGCCTCCCCTAGAGAAGTCCAGTCCAAGAAATTGCCCATAATGCTCTCCTTTACCCCCCAGCAACAGCGTCCTGTTAGCTACAGGTCATCCATCCCTGAGGAACACAGGAAATTAGGTGTGTGTGCAAGTCAGTGGTTTAACGAACACGTATGCAACTGCATGTGGAGGCTGTCACTGTCGCTATTGCTGGTCCTGTTCTTCTCCATCTTCCTCCACCTTCCTCCTCCCCCTCCCCCCACTCCTCCACCTTCCTCCTCCTCCTCCCCACTCCTCCCCCCACTCCTCCATGTTCCTCCTCCTCCTCCCCACTCCTCCATGTTCCTCCTCCTCCTCCTCCCCACTCCTCCACGTTCCTCCTCCTCCCCACTC
>NC_138374.1:80809201-80826276 GCF_054177405.1 Leptonychotes weddellii | reverse complement strand
CCCTCCTCCTACTCCCCCCTCCTTCCCCTCCTCCTCCCTCTTCTCTTCCCCCCTTTCCTCCCTCCTCCTCTTCCTCCTGTTTCCTTTGTTGAATTTCTAGACTCTGAAGTAAAAGAGCCTTTGGGAATTGAATTAAAAGGCCTGATATTAAAAAGTTTGAATGAAAACTGCTTGGGCCTTGAGGGACTAGTTTGCCCGCTGTGGGGCAGGCGGTCATCCCCCAGTGTCCAGACAGGGGCTGTGGCTAAGAAACCAGTCTTCGAAAATTGGTAGCAAAGGAAAAGAGACCCTGGCTAGGTCCATCAGGTAACTCAGTATTTTACACAAACACACAGCTCAAAATCTTGGACAGGGGTTTGGCCAAAGAGACTTGAATGGGAAATTAACAGTGTGGAAAACAATGATTAAGGGGCCAAAGGATTACTGTCCACAACCACAGGCAGAGAATAAAACATTTGTTCACTCACTGGGGGAGACAGTTCTGTAAATCTCACCACGGAAGACAGGTGGCCAGCAAGGGAAATGACCAGAACATTGCACGAAGTGCAGGCACTCAGGTCCCCTCCTGGGTAGAGACCTAGCTCTGGTGTGTTCTCTGGGTCCCACACTGTGACTGCGACAGAGGAAGGTTCCACCCTAGACACGCCAGCCAAGGACCCTGCCATCTAGGCGTGAGCTTCAGTGATGGGTACACGGACATAAGCATCATCACAGGGCAACCTAACCACATCTGTGGGGCACAGAGATGTGGGTCAGGCACAAGCAGGCCCAGGTAAGTGCCCAGTGAGTGACCGTGCCCAGCGCTCTGCTGCGTCCGCACGGTACCTGCACGCCCCACTGGGTCCTGGACCACCACGTCATATCGATCGATGACAAAAACACACAGAAGAGCAACTGCAGGTCTTCAGAAGAGAAGTCGGCTTGAAAACAGCAGTGGCGGGTACTTGCATTTTATCAACCTATCTGCGAAAGCCTTGGGGGGGGGAACGTTCAAGAATCACTGGCAAAATGAAAACGGCAGGGCTGCTGTGTGACCCCTGGCGATCTCAGAGTCCCAAACACCTGGCTGGGAAACAGGTCACACGCACAGACTCCCAGAGCCTTCCACTCCCGCTCTGCCATCATGGCGGCCAGCAAGGCACCGGACTCCACATGAGCGGAGATCATGCTTTTCAATCCACGAGCGGGAGTCACACTGCTCCCCAGTCTGATCCCACACCCACTTGTTTGAGTCCCTTCGCGGTTCATGTTCTGCTCTTCCCAGGACACTCACAAAAATGTCCTTCCCGCCACCACAAAATACTATGTTGTCGGTCAATACCAGCAAATCTCATCCTGTAAGAGCAGGCTTTGGTCAAGGAAAAGGGGAAGACCCCTATATATTTTGAGATGAATTCAGATCAGATATAATCAACATCATGTCACCCGTTCTCAGTGCTTTTGAGGAAAGTGACAGCTTGGTGGATGGTGGACACAATTTGGGGGTTGCTATCTCCAGTTAAAATGAACGTACATTTTGATCAGTGAGTTAGCATTTAGGAATTTATCACATGGATTTGCCCTATAGAGTTGGTCCCATCAGTACACAAAGATTCAACTATGTGGATGTTAATGGCAGTATTTCTTGATACAGTAAACGGAAATGGAAATAGTAGGGGCTAGTTTACAAATTATAGTACATTCCTAAGATGAAATTCTATAGACCTATTAAAAAGGAAGGTGGATATTCAGGAGCTGATCTGGACTGATGTCCACGCTTTGTAGTAAAGTGAAAACAGCCAGTTCCAGAACAGGGGATTTTCTTCTCTCTGCCCACTCAGTAGACTTCTTGGCTTTTCTTTCCCTTCTCCCTTCCTCACCCACCACCTCATTAGACACATCTAGCAGATGCAGACTGGAACTGAGTCTCTCCACAAGAAAGATGAGACGAGGAGAGACAGACAGGAGAAGGAGAAAAAGGGAAGAGCCCGAGTGAGCAGTTTTGAGGAGAAGTGAGACAGAGGGAAAACAAAAGTCTCTGAGCATGTGAGAACCACTGGGGAAAAGAGAGGAGAAGAACCGGGGCTTGAAAAAATTAGGCAAGTGTGTTATAAATGAACACACTGAAAACTCCACACCACACACTGAAAACTTTAGGAAAGAAATTTAACCATGGTTATCTTTAGGGAGTGGAACAGGAGTTTGAAAGATGAGGGTAATTTTTATTTGTGTTCTTTAGGAAAGTGCTTTCCTAGAAGTCTATGCTATTCTTAAACCAAAAGTTAAGTTACCAGAACACATGTGGATACACCAAAAGTCCTCCTCAAAGCCTTAACAAGCCTCTGTATCTCTAGATCTTTCTCTGGGTCCTAAAGAAAATCAAGTTTGATTTTATATTCAACATAATTTAAATTTTAAGTTTAAAACTATACTCTGTTTTGTTTTTATATTTCCTTCTTTTTATTTTTACACAAATGTGTAGCAGACACCAGTGATATTAGGATCCAGAGTTTCAAGGGCTGGTCTGGTGACACCACCATAACCCTTAATGCCTTCTTCAGCAGGAAAAGGCTTCCCAAGCTCTACATTACCACTGGCAAGCGAACTTTTGCAACTCAATTCATCTTGTGGTTAAGATTATTTAATTACATTTTTAAATGAAAATTTATGAAATACGTTTAAACTGCTTTCTTTCTGCTTAATGTTCATAGTGCTACAGGACAGATGACCATGCATATATAATCACAGATGCTCTCAGAAGAAACAGTATGAGCTAAAGATGATAAATTCTGTTGTGTGTGAATTAATGCCAACCTACTTCATGAAACAAAGATTTTTTTTTTGAAGATTTAATTTATTTATTTGAGAGAGAGAAAGAAAAAGAGAGCGAGCGAGCACGAGCAGGGTGAGAACGGCAGGCAGAGGGAGAAGCAGACTTCCCATTGAGCAGGGAGCCCGATGCGGGACTCAATCCCAGGACCCCGGCACCATGACCTGAGCTGAAGGCAGACGCTTCACTGACTGAGCCACCCAGGCGCCCCATGAAACAAAGATCTTAATACTGTGTTGCGTCATAAAAGAACTTCCTTCTATCAAGTCAAAATAAATGACAGCAGCAAGAAGGGAGCCGAGAGCAATGCGGTGATTTGGATAAAACCAGAATGTGGACACCTTCTCCGTTAAAGTCAGTAGTTAAAATTTAGCCCAGGTCCAGAGGGAGAACATCATCCCCAGAGTCCTGACCTCAGTCTAGCTGTTGCAAACAGTATATTAACACTGTAAAACTGTTAGAGCAGGTGACAGTCCCGTCGCCTCTCAGTAACTCATGCCAAACTAACTGCCCACGTCCTTGGCTAAAGGGGACCCGAGGGCCCACCTTGCGCATCTGCGGGGAGACCGAATCGGTGGCTGGCGGCCCAGAGGCTCACACACATGTGGGGGACGGAAACCGCCACCAACTCTCGGATTCCTGCCTCCGGATTGTTAAAGGGCTTGCAGAGCATCTCACCCATTTGTTCCTTGTTTTCACTTTTGCTGAGCTAACGGGAAGAAAAGCCAAGTACGCCAGCATCCCCCTCACTGCCCCATTGGTGCTGGGTTACTTCCCCTACAATAAATACTGCTGCAAGCAAACCGGTCAGAACCCACTGGTTCAAAGTGGATCGATCAATGAAGATGGGATTTCTGGAAATATAGACCACTGCACAGCTACTTCTTAACAAGCTCCGGGGAAGAGAAACTGAGGGAGGCTAGGAAATCTGTCACCCGGCGTAAGCACAGAGTGTGATCTGCCAAACACCAGGAAAATATAACCAGATGTATTCCAAACAACATGGAGTCCATTCCGGTGGACGTGGCCTCACGAGAAAGGCCTCTCTGTTTGACTCAAGTCAGTTAATTAAGGGGTAAATTAGTCCTTCAGATAAGCCATGATAGGTGTGGGGAGAGGATTCAAAATTGTGTGCAGAAGCAGCACCGTCGAGGTGGGGGACCAGTGTCAAGTGTCTGTGGTCAGAGCAGCCCAGAGGGCAGCCTAGGGGCGGGGATGGGGGCTGGGGCAGCCAGAGCGGGTGCAGGTCCAGCGCTAGCCAGAGTGTGGGGCGAGGGGCTGCGGGGGTGCCTGCAGGAAGGAGGGTCTGCCTGGCCTGCGTCTCCCGGCTACAGTCCATCCGCTCAGCCCATGGTTTGGCTTCCCGAGACCCAGCCCTGGGGTTCAGAGAGGCGACACCAGCCATCCCAACCTGCCTCTTATTGCAACACCTAGGCTCAGAGAACGAAGCCTTATCTCTTTGTGCTCTGTTCATATTTTCTGAAAACCCACAAGATTCATCATCCCGAGCAGACATTTGACGCTCATGGGAAAGTCTACCATCTCAGCCCTGAAGGCAATCGCCTGCAAGTTTGATGCGAGCTGACTCACAGTCTGGATTCCAGAGCTGTTCGACCGCAAGCAGGGGAAGGAGCCACCTTCGGAAGCTCTGAAAACACCCTCGGGGGGCACCTGGGTGGCTCAGTCATTAAGCATCTGCCTTCGGCTCAGGTCATGATCCCAGGGTCCTGGGATCAAGCCCCGCATCAGACTCCCTGCTCAGCGGGAAGCCTGCTTCTCCCTCTCCCACTGCCCTGCTTGTGTTCCCTCTCTTGCTGTGTCTCTGTCAAAGAAATAAAATCTTTATAAAAAAAAAAAAACACCCTCGGGGCACGGGGCCGTGGCTGGTCTGTGCACCCTTGCTGCCCACCCTCCTTCACTTAGAGCCCCTCCCCTACCTGTTGCCCCCAGCGGGGGAGGCTGGGAGCTGGGCTGTCCCTCTGCTTGGCCCCTCAGGGCAGACATCGTGTTTGCCTGGCCTTCAGTGCCACCCAGAATGGTGCCCCCGCTCTCAGGGACCTCCCCCGCCCCCTGCCCCCCAGGCTTCAGGGCGCCTTCCCAGCTGTGAGGGACCTTGTCCTGTGCTCGAGATGGTTGCTCCCACCTCAGCTGACAGTATGAATGACGCCGTGCCCTTCCCTCCGGACTGATCTGCCTCGACTTCCAAACTCACGTTCTCGACCCTCTGCAAACAGGGTCCCGCAACCACCAGCACCAGACTTCAGCGCTGCCAAAGCTCCTGTGAGTTACAAAGGCATCAGGGGACAACACACCCCTGGTCTGAAGGAGCTGCGGACAGTCAAGAAACAATTAAGTAGCAACTGCTCCTTCACCTGACTCCCTGACACGTTTGAGCACCAAGGTCTCCCCGCTCTCCTGAGTGGGTCAGAAGGCGGTTATGGGGTCCCTTGATTCCAGTGAAGCACCCCGGGAACCATAAAGCCCTGACAAACATTAGAGACCACCATCGATGAGTCAGCCAGACCGAGGGCCCCAAAGGCAAATGACACAGCCCCCCGGCCAAGCTGGGGCCGAGCCCTGGGCCCCCGCGGCTGCCCACCCCCCGCACTCTGCCTCGTTGCCGCAAGCAGCACACAACACTGGAATCCCCGACTCCACAGAGACAGCATTTCATCAGTCTCCACACCCCCACAGAGCCTGACACGCGACACAAGCCTCAGGAGCAACGAACAAAATGGGGACGCGCAATAAAAAAGTGGCCATCCAAGTGACTTCAGGATGTCAGTCTTCCGGCTCAGAGAAGACACTGCAGCCTCGATTCTGGCCCTCTCCCGATGACTCACCTGTACGGCTCCATGGTCCGGATCCCATAGAACAAGGCCTCCTCCAGCAGACCAAGGTTGATGCACGCATCCATAGCACAGTCGAGCACCTTCAGCTGGTAGATGTTGATGTCGGGAAGGCGTTCGGCGTTGCTGCTGATGATCGTCTGGCACATGGCCAGCACCTGTTCCCACTCTGTTATTAACCTTAGTTAAGGATTCATTGTCTTCACCAAGAAAACAAGTAAAATGAGATTCTCTACAAGGCTGAAGAGCTCCCAGGCACAGGAGGGAAGAAAGAGCCCATTATTTTACACAGATGAGCTGCCTGAAAACATACTTGAGAAACAAAAACGGTTAAGTGGCATCTCAGAGAAGCAAATTCTGTTTACATCAACAAATCATCTTCCAACCAAGCCTGTACTTTGGGGGATCAGGATTTCCAAAGAACCCTTCTTTCTTCGTACTCCTATATGGATTCTTTTTAAAGCCAGCCATGAAATAATGCAGCTGTGTATTAAGCTGAACTACCGATTCGGTTAGTTCAGTTTAAATTATGTACTGTGTTAGCTTCTGTTACAAAACGGATCTAAAATGGAAGAAACTTTAGACGGATTCCATTTTAAAAAGGAGCAGCTCATTTTTGCCTCTGTGTCATCCGAACCTCGGGCACACAGGAAGCCAAGTACACAACCCACAGGCACGAACGAAGGAAGCAACTCGAAGAAATACATCTCCACTGGGTCTCATATTGAAGTTTTTTTATTATAAAACAAAAGGGATCCAAGCCTATACTTAACCAAAAAAAAAAAGATATTCTTATTTTGAACCTCCAAAGTAAAAGATAGTTTTTTTTTTTTTAAAGATTTTTATTTATTTATTTATTCATGAGAGACAGAGGCAGAGGGAGAAGCAGGCTCCCAAGGAGCAGAGAGCCCGATACGGGACTCGATCCCAGGACCCTGGGATCATGACCTGAGCCGAAGGCAGACGCTTAACCATCTGAGCCACCCAGGCGCCCAGTGAAAGATAGTATTAAGAACAGGGCTCATGCACATAAACTGCAGGTTTAAAAAGGGCAGAGAGGGGTGCCTGGGTGGCAGGGCTGGTTAAGTGTCTGAGTCTGGACTTGGGCTCAGGTCATGACCTCAGGGTCGTGAGATCGAGCCCCTTGACAGGCTCCGGGCTCTGCGCTCAGCATGGAGTCTGCTGGAGATTCTCTTTCTCCCTCTGCCCCATCCCCCTGCTCTCTCTCTCTCAAATAAATCTCTAAAAAAAAAAAAAAAAATTAAGAAGGACAGAGAGAAGACCCAATGCCCCCTTATGAGCAACTCTGAGTCACTGTGAGTCCATAACTTCCTCTTGTGGAGCCTTGGTGTGATTGCCCTTTTTTATTTTTATTTTTTTAAAAAGATTTCATTTATTTACTTGAGAGAGAGCACATGCTCTCAAACGGGACTCGATCCCAGAACCCTGAGATCATGACCTGAGCTGAAGGCAGATGCTTCACCAACCAAGCCACGCAGGCGTCCCGTGATCACCCTTTTTTAAAACTGCTAGTATTCCCTGTCCTCTTTGGGAGGCAGCCAGAGGCCTGAGGATGTGCCGTAGGGAGCGTGGAGTGTGCCCTGAATGCCTCCCCCCCTCCCGCCCTCTGAACACCATGGAAGCATAGCTGCAGGCCAGAGTGCGGGCTCCTGGGACACACACACTTCTCTTCTTGCGCTGCTGCTGGGGTGTTAGGTGCTGGGGAGGTACAGGCCCCCCCCACCCCCTTCAACCTGCACAGCTCCACATCCTCCTGCTTTCAGGAGCCGTACTCCACTCGAGCGAAAGGGGTTGCAGATTTCAGATGCAGCAGAAATGGCAGAGCTTTTGGCTGGAGCTAAAGCTGGATTTCAATCTGAGCTACTTCTGTCACTGGTCAGATCTGAGGCTCTGAGGATGTCGCCGGAGCGCTTAAAGCCACGTGACCTCTGACGGCGACTAGGCATAGGGAAAACGGTCCAGTGGACTGAACCCCCATCTACCCACACCCCTTGCCACCACCACACAGCCCAGTCTCTTCTGTCCCGCCCTGAACTGAGGGCAGGCTCCAGCGCCCCTTTATCCTGCCCCCCCACCCCCGCAACATCCACCCCTCCTAACCTCCCTGCCACCCGATGGTGCTGCCTTCCAGAACGTTAGCAAACACTTGTAATAATCCAGTCAAGCCGCCTGTGGGAGTGGGGACTAACGTCTTTATGAACCCTCATGGGAAATGCGTGTTTCTTTTCAGTGGGGGCCCCCTGGAGGCATAGCACCCTACCCCCAAGGCACGACTTCCTTGGTGAGATTCGCAAGCACCACAACGCACAGCCGAAGGCCTTTATTTCACACTTCTTGTATACTACACTGTAATTTTAGGATGAGTCCTGTCTCTGAGGAGTTGACTCTGGTCTCGGGTGAGGTGCATTTATTGAAGAAAAGTGAGTCAGTGACTTCTTTTGTATTCATCTGACGTGTATGGATAAAGTGTGCTGAATGGATCCCCAGAGGTTGGGGGGAACAGTATCTCAGGCAACGCACTGATTTTGCAACAGATTGCTGGGCTAACCTCTGTGGCTTTTCATTCCAGGATTAGGTATTTGACGAACTGTCAGGAGGAATGACTGTCTCTTACACAACGCTAGACATTTCTGTGGCAAGACTTTGCGCCTTATTTTAACGTTGTGTTGTTTGACCTCCATGACTATTCGCCCACTCATTTATATATGCTCCAACTCATTTGAAAGAGGTTTTAAGTGACAAGCCTTAGAAATAAAAACCAGATGTGATATTCTGCAGCCACTGATAGGAATACATCTACTTTATCCCCCGCAAGCTGGAAGGGACCACATGCCAATTTTCCTTTGCAACCCTGGCAACTGTCTGCTGGCAAACAAGGCAACCCTCTCCTATAAAACACCCCAGTGAGCAAAAATATTGAATAATTTTAACTAAGAGGCTTTTTCCCCCAAGTGGATGCTGACATTGTATTTGCTCAAAAATATAGTCCCTGGTATTTTTTGGTGTTGCATACACGTCATTCTGTTCCAGGGAGGAGCTGAGCTCTAGCTGGAAAAGGGGTGGAGAGCCTCCCCAAAGCAGATAGAATGATAACCTCCTCTGTGGAACCTTCTTTTACCTCCCAGAGTTGACCACTGTGCCTCTGATGCCCCTCAAGTATGTATGTACCAAAGCAGGTGTGAGAGTTGTGAGGGCAGGGTTGTATGCACCAGAAAGTGGGCTGCAACTGGCAGATCATTTGGCACAGAGTCCTTTTTCCGTGAAGCCTTGTCCCGCTGAGACCCGACTGTGGCTGGATCATCCAGGGCCCCAATTCCATGGCTGGGGAGCAGAGAGAACAATCCTACTTCTCTGCAGTAAGAACAGTTTTTTGAGCCCAAGAAGGGCCCCTTCTTCTTCCCAGATCTGACTGTTTTCCCAGTATCTCCCATCCTGCCTACAGACAGGGTTGCAAACTCCATTTGGATCCTGGCTCCATTCCTCACAACTTATTTCAATTTTTCTAGATCCTTCTTAATATGCCCTACTCCCAACTGGTCCCAAAACTCTGGATATGATCAGACTCACAGATCACCTTTCTCATTTCCTAGTCTCTGTTAATGTAGCCCGAGATTGCAGTAGCTTTTTGAGGGGTTATATCATCCTCTTAAACTTGATTAAATTTTGCTGTGTACTAAAACCCTAAAATTGTTCCACATGTTCTGCTGCTAAGCTTGATGTCTATTTACACACTTAAACTCTTTGACCCAAATAGAAGATTTTATATATATTCTTGTTGAATTTCATCTTTTTAGATTCAGGCATCATTCAAGCCTTTGGGGATCCTGAGCTCTGGATTCTGTCATCCCAACCTCTGCCATTCCCCAACCTATAACCTTTGGGAATCTGAGGACCCTGTGCTCTGTATCTCCATTCAAGGCCCAGAGTCAAAGGCAGGAGAGGACCAAGGTGGGAACAGAGCACTCCAGAGTCACAGGGACCCCAGGGGCATCATTTTCTCAGGAGAGTCATTCAAGCATTTAGAAAGCTGTCTGGCCATGCTAGCATCTAGCATCAATTTCTTGACTGCTTTTAATTAAGCCTCTCCCTGAAATCCACATACAAACTTTACCAAAGAAATCCATGTCTCTGCAGACTCACTTGCTCTTGGTGAATTCACGCAGCCTCAGGCTGATCACAGCTCCCTTTTCCATTTCTTTAGTAATCAGTTACAGATTCTTTACCAAACTTCAACAAACAAGCAAAAAACAACCCACCCCGTTCAGATTTCAGGAGATACTTCTTTCACCTTTAAAAACAAGAGCAATTTGTCCATCTATCTCTCCTATTCTGTACCACTCTTTAAAAAACATTGTAGATAGAAACTTCATTTGGAGATGTTCTTGTTGTCGGGGATCTAATTTCCCCAAGGCATCTGAAGGACCTTGCATTATCTTTTTCATCTACCTTGGTCTATTTCTTCTGGCCTTGGGGTTTCCCTTTGTCATTTTTTGCTCAAGTGAACTCCCCTACCGGAAGCAACCTCCCTCTCAGCTTCTGTCCATTCAAACCCTGTCCTTGACTTTGGCTACCACTTACCCAGTACAACATCAGTGTGGCCTCCCCAGATGACCTCCAGCATAAGCGCTCTCTCCTTACTCTGAACTTTGACCCACTCATTGGTCCTTACTATTTATGCCCAGAAAATTTACTGTGCAGCAACTCCCTCTGCCATGGTAGTCATGGTTGATTTAATACGAAACTTCTAGATCTGAGAGTCAATGATATTAACTTTTTAGGATTCTAAGTTATTCTTTCCTAGAGATGTAGGTTGTGGGAGGAAAGGAATACAGAAATCTGTTACCTAGTACATATAGAGACTACTACTTACTGTCCTATTACCGGTCATGAGTTTTGGTTACTATCTAATGGTGGTGAGGTATTCATGCTGATCCTGCCATACTCTGCCCTAGCCATTACCCAAACTGTTGGCTGGGATTTGGGATGCAGCCTCTGACCATGAAACAGAATGAAACTCACTGGCTCAGACAGAGGTCAAACCATGGACTTGGCTTTATCAACGCCACGCTCAAACCAATAAAGAAGCAACAGTCCCAACGGTATGGCTCAATCCACAGGTAAAAGGATACTCCAATGTGCCTTCAGTTCTTCAATTTTTTTCAAGGATTCTTGAACTTCCTTCCATACTTGCTCATCGCCAGTGAGCATATCAGCATCCTGTTCAGGCCAAATGAAGACAACAGAAAGGAAGACAAATCATTCAATTAAAAAAATGGGCAAAGGAAAAAAAATGGGCAAAGGATCTGAACAGACATTTCTCCAGAGAAGATATTCAAATGGCCAATAAAGCACATGGAAAGATGCTCAACATCATTAGCCATCAGGGAAATGCAAATCAAAACCACAGTGAGGTATCACTTCACACCCCCCAGCTTGGCTATAAGGATGTCAAAAAGACAAGAATAACAAGTGTTGGTGAGGATGTGGAGAAACTGAAACTCTCATGTATGACTGGTAGCAAGGTGAAATGTTGCAGGCACTTTGGAAAATTGTCTGGCAGTGTCTTAAAAAGTTAAACATACAGTTACCATATCACTAAACAATTCCGCTCCTTAGTTACATACCCAAGAGAAAGGAAAACACATGTTCACCCAAAAACTTGTGCATCAATGTTCACAGCAGCATAATTCTAGCAACTAAGGTGGAAACAACCCAAATGTCCATCAGCTGATGAATGGATAAATAAAATGTGACATATCCATACAACGGAATATTACTGGCAGTGAAAAGTAATGAATTACTACAACATGGATGATCCCTAAAAACACCATGCTAAGTGCAAGAAGCCAGTCATAAAGGACCACATACTGTATGATTCCACCGATACGAAATGTTCAGAATAGGCAAATCCATACAGACAGAAAGTCAATTACTAATTGGCGAGGGAGGGGAAGAGGGTGGGGGAGAAGTGGAC
Source organism: Leptonychotes weddellii (assembly GCF_054177405.1). Classification (NCBI taxonomy): domain Eukaryota; kingdom Metazoa; phylum Chordata; class Mammalia; order Carnivora; family Phocidae; genus Leptonychotes; species Leptonychotes weddellii. Next base: position 80,814,623 of record NC_138374.1, on the reverse strand, counting down.
AGGACTGCTAATGAGGATGGAGTTTCTTCTCCGGGTGATGAAAATGCTATAAAATCCACTGTGTTCAAGGTTCCACAGCTCTGTGAATATACTTATATACTGTGACTGCTTTGTATCATATGTGGATTATATCTTAATATAGCTGATATATATCAGGAAGGGGAAGAGAGGCAAGAGAAAGAATCATTTGTTTGGAGACCCACAGGTACTTTGAATCAAAAATGTAGTTATCAATCAAAATGAGTCTAGGAAAGAGTAAAAGGAGTACAATTACACCCAGGTGAACTTATTTTGACTTTTTTTAAAAAAGATTTTATTTATTTATTTGAGTGAGAGAGATCACAAGCAGGGGAGAAGGGTAGAGGGAGAAGCAGACTCCCCGCCGAGCAAGGAGCCTGATGTGGGACTCGATCCCAGGACCTTGGGATCATGACCTGAGCCTAAGGCAGACGCCCAAAAGACTGAGCCACCCAGGTGCCTCTTATTTTGACTTGTACAAAAATTAAAAATTAGAAGAAGAAGAAGGAGAAGAAGGGGAGGGGAGGGAGAGGAGGAAGAGGAAGAAGAAGAAGAAGAGGAAGAAGAAGAAAAGAGGATACTCAACAACTGAAAAAGCAATTCGAAAAAAGATTGTGAGTTATCATTTATTAAATGCTGTCCTCTGGTTTAGTAAGCAGGTCCTCTATTTTTCCTGTGTGTCCATTTTAAGAGCTCCATAGCCACGTGTAGCTGTCACCACCATATCGGGTAGCACAGATATAGAACAATTCTATCATCATAGAAAGTTCTACTGGACTGCTTTCAAGAGGCTACTCAAAGCCTAAGAAACTGTCATCAGACACCATTCAAAACCAGGTGTTTAATATTTATTAAATTCTCAGTGGGTTTCAGGGAGAAGAACCATCCGAGGAAGCTGTATTAAATCATGGTGGAATCATGGTAAAGGTGAGGGAGGGCAGACTTTTTCAAACTATAGAGATCTCCCTGGAGATTTTTACATGCCTCCTAGGGGATGTTTATACAATGACTCTTGTGAGAACCACTGCCAGAGTAGGCCTGATAGGAAGATACAGATCACTCAGGGGTGGCAAGGCAGAGAAAAAAAGAGGGCCACGGAAAGCCGGGGAGAAGAGATGCCAAGAACAGGGCGAGGCAGTGGGTGCGCAGACGAGGACACGCGTACACTTGTGTGAGTGCGCCCGTGTGTAGCAGGGCTTTACGGGTCTCTGCGTATACAGGTTGTGCACATAATATCACAGGGTGGTTCTTAAAAGGACAATATAAGTGCACCCTACTTTTTTGGGGGGAAATTCTAAACAAGAACCTAGCTTTCTATACATAGGAGAGGGAAATGAAAGTTAATTGCTTTACAAAAGGTAGACATGAATGTCCTAAATACCTGCCCTAAGTCCATATTCATCTCCTAAAGCCTCTGTTCCACCACTTCACTCCAAAGCAACTTGGAGTGCACCTTCCAGGTAAAGCTCACATGTTAAATCTTTTTTTTTAGAGAGATTTTATTTATTTATTTATTTGACAGAGAGAGAGAGAAAACACAAGCAGGTGGAGCGGCAGGTGGAGGGAGAGGGAGAAGCAGACTCTCTGCTAAGCAGGGAGTTCAATCCCAGGACCCGGGATCATGACCTGAGCCGAAGGCAGATGCTCAAGTGACTGAGTCATCCAGGAGCTCCCCCACATATTAAATCTTGACAATCATGGCTGTTTAGGATGAAATCTTCCTGTTTTATATTTTACTCCTGGCAGCTCAAGCCTTAGGTTCTAGGCAAAATGTCTCACTTGTTAGATTCTACAGGAGGCAGAATAATAGATCCCCAAAGATGTCCATGTCCCGGTCCCCAGAACCTATACATATGTTAGGGTACACAGCAAAGGGGAATTAAGTTGCCGGTGGGATTAAGGCTGCTAGTTAGCTGACCTGAGAATAAGCAGCGTGTCCTGAACCCCCCCAGGTGGGCCCAGTGGAATCACAAGGGTCTTTCAGGGTGGAAGAGGGAGGCAAAAGAAGAGGTCAGTGATGTGACGTGAGGACCCAACCTCATTGTCGGCTTAGAAGGTGGAGGAAGGGACCCCATAGACCAGGGGGTACAGGCAGCCTCCAGAAGCCAGCAAAGTCAAGGAAACAAATCCCCCCTGGGAGACTCTACAGAGGAAGGTAGCCCTGCCAAGGACCTTCATTTTTGCCCAGTGAGACCCATCTCAGGCTTCTGACCTACAGAACTGCTAAAAGATAATAAATTTGTGTTGTTTTAAGCCACTGAGTTTGTGATCATTTGTTACAGCAGCCATAGGAAACTACTACAGTCCCTACCACACCTGCTATTCTTCTGGCCACTGGACCTTGGCACGTGACCCTTCCTGCAGCTAAAATTAAGTCATCTGATCATTCATCTATTCCAAAAGCACTTATCAAGTACCTACATCATGCAATGTTCTAGGCACTGAGAAGAGAGCAGTAAAGAAATCAGAGTGTTTACACTGAAGAGGTAGGACGAGCTTGGTATGACAGAAAACACACACACATAAACTACATATTTATCAGAGGGAAAAACAAGTGAACAGGGAAGTGGGATGGGGAGCACTGGCCCCAGGGAGTTCCATCTTAGGCAGGATGATCAGGGAAAGCCTTGCTGAGAAGATAATATAGAAGATCGGAGAGAGGTCAAGGGTAGGAGATAAGAATTCTAGGAAGAGGGGACAGCAAGTGTCCCAGTGCCGAGCCAGGAGCTTGCCCGATGTTCCAGAAATAGCAAGGAGACTGGTGTGGATAGAGTTCTTCTGTTGTTGTTTGTGTACATGTTAGAGCTAAATATAGGTCCTCTTCTTCTTTGATCCTGCCTCTCCCACATACCTAGCACAGAGAACTGTATGGAGCAAATGCCCAATTAAACATCTGTAGGATGGATCTGCAAGATAGAAACTGACATTTTTTTGGTCACGATCTGGATGTCCCTTGTATGTATTTCAATTACTCCTCACAACATCCTTGTAGGGCATCCATACCTCTAATCTACAAATAGGCACAAGATAGCTGCCCTACTACTTAAGTAACAAACGTCCTTCTGTCCATAACTGCCAGAGGTAAGATTCAAATCCAAGTCCGTCTGGCTTCATGGCTCAAGCTCTTTGCACTAGCTTTATGTTTCATTTCCATTTGTTTCTCTCCTAGGCTTGCTCAAAAGGTGAGACAGGTCTGGGAAGTAGTAACTTCAAAATATCTTCAACTCACGGTTCCTATGATCTTCCTAATCCCAGCACTTGGAAAAGGGCAGTGGATCCTCCAACACGAGGGGCGCCTGGGTGGCTCAGTCAGTTAAGAGTTTGCCTTTGGCTCAGGTCATAATCCCAGGGTCCTGGGATCAAGTCCCACATCAGGCTCCCTGCTTAGTGGGGAGCCTGCATCTCCCGCTCCCTCCGCCTGCCACTCCCCCTGCTTGTTCTCTCTCTCTCTGACAAATAAAGTCTTTAAAAAAAAAGATCCTCCAACACGGAACCCATCGAGAATCTGGTCCTCTTCCACCAGGCATGGTGAGACCAGGGCCCAAGACAGAACAATTTCATAGGGGAATTATACTCACAACTAAACCCCCACAAGAATCTGACTGGCTGTTCTTTGGGTTGGGCCTAAGAAGTCACTACTAAACAGAGGAGCAGAAAAGCTTTGAAACTGCCTCCAAACCTTCAAAAATAATAGCTCCTGAGAGCACTCTATATTGGAGCAAGACAAAATACATTCACTAACAGTTAACCATCAACTCCCTGGGGCACCTAGGTGGCTCAGTTGGTTAAGCATCTGCCTTTGGCTCAGGTCATGATCCCAGGGTCTTGGGATCAAGCCCCGCATCGGGCTCCCTGCTCAGCCAGGAGCCTGCTGCTTCTCTCTCTGCCCCTCCCCACTGCTTGTGCTCACACTCTCTCTCTGTCTGAAATAAATAAGTAAAATCTTTAAAAAAAGAAACCACACACAACAAACCATCAACTCCCTGGAGTGTCTCACTATGATGAGAGGTAGTATTCACTACACCCTTGGGTTCCCGACTCACCTTGCTCCCATCAACTATCTTGTTCCATTCTGTGACTTCTCCTGAGACTGTCTCCACAGTAGGGTCTGTCTCCCCTCTCCCCACACCAGGAAGGGGCACATCCAATTGTGTGTGTATGTATTCCTATACATATGTATTCCTATATATATATATATATATATATATATATATATATATATATATATAGGACACATGTACATAAACAGAGAAATGACGTAGGGAAGCATAATTTAAATCTACTTTTTTCAATTTGTAAATGTAAGAGTTTATTGGTGTGTTCTTTTCTACAGTCCTTGAGGTATAAAAGTAGTAAATTTATATCCTTATTTCATTATTTCTTATCCAAACATATCAAAGAGACTTGTTATCATTCAGGACAAAGTCATTTAGGGAAAAAAATTCCTTTTTGAATTTCAGCTTTACTGTGAGAATGGGGTTTGAGTGGGTGAGCCCTGAAATTTGTTTCCAACAGGTGGAAATATTCATTTTATGCACATCTATATATATATTTTTTAAATCAGATGTGCTACTGTTGAGTTTTCTACAAATGAGAAAAATAGTTCTGACCGCAGACAGAGGGATTCCTGAGGAAGTTCACTCTGCTGGGAAATGATGAAGATAAGTAAGGACACATCGGTTCCAGCACCAGCAGCACCTCTGCCCTGAGCAGCTGAATGTCCCGGGAAAGCCCTCCTCTTCCTGGCCCTCAGCTCCCTCACCCGTACAGGAAGTTGGTCTGGACGCCCAGCACCATTCCTTCCACTTGACCATTCCAGGGGCGAAAGTGGTGTAGAGCCATATGAGCTCTACCTCTGGTGAGCGCTCTCTTGCACAGCTCCAGAAAAGTCTGTCAAGAGCTTGACTTCACTTTAGGCCATAAAAACACGGCAACAGTTCATCTGAGGCAGACCTATACCAGCTGCTCTCAGGATTTGGTAAGAATGAGTCTCCTGAAGTCGGAAAGAACTCAAATACATGGAGGCTAAAGAGCATCCTACTGAAGAATGAATGGGTCAACCAGGAAATTAAAGAAGAATTAAAAAAATACATGGAAACCAATGAAAATGAAAACACAACTATTCAAAATCTTTGGGATGCAGCAAAGGCGGTCCTAAGAGGAAAGTATATAGCAATACAAGCCTTTCTCAAGAAACAAGAAAGGTCTCAAGTACACAACCTAACCCTACACCTAAAGGAGCTGGAGAAAGAACAGCAAATAAAGCCTAAACCCAGCATGAGAAGAGAAATAATAAAGATCAGAGCAGAAATCAATGAAATAGAAACTAAAAGAACAGTAGAACAGATCAACGAAACTAGGAGCTGGTTCTTTGGAAGAATTAACAAGATTGATAAACCCCTGG
>NC_138374.1:80790748-80808701 GCF_054177405.1 Leptonychotes weddellii | reverse complement strand
ACATCTAAAACTAATGATGTAATGTATGGGGATTAACATAAGAATAAAAAAAAAAAAAAAGAATGAGTCTCCTGAGTCTCTCCGTTCTCTCTCTGGCTTCTCAAGCTCCTCCCCTCACCGCCTCCCCTGCCCCAAGGGCTGGGTGCAAACTGCTCCCCAAGAGTCAGTTCTCTCGATACTTGTTTCCTTCTTCTTCACCCCCATTCTGTCCTCTCAGAGGCCACTCCAAGTCTGGCACACCCCAGGCTCTATCTTACTGCTCCTACACCTACTCTTCCAACTGGAGTTCTTCCCCTTGGATTCTGGGACGACCCGGACTGCAGGTTCTGCTCTTCCCTTGGGTTACCGCTTCTATTCACTTCTTTGGTCTTCTTCCCATTTGTCCCTTTAGGACTGGCCTCAAAAGTCCTCCCTCAGGAAATCGTGTCTCATTCTGCCCTCTGAGTTAACCCAGCCATCCTGAGCCACTACGGCTACTCTGCATACTTCTCTTAGCACCAAGCTGCCCTTAATGGTCGGCTTTCCTGTGTCCCCAGCATGCCTAGAATTTCTGGAGGGACCGTGACCTGATTGTATCTGTCTTACCCATGCCAGCATGATCAGTTAACCAGTATGTGTCTGGTGACCAACGAAAGACGAGAGAGGAGTGATCTACAATCCACAGGTAATAGTATTACAAGAATAAAACACCTTGACTCCACCACAACAGGAAGGAGAATCTCAACCAAGGAAACAGGAGGTTGTGTGTTTCACACCACGCTTGTATCTCGACTTGTTTCTAATATTTCTACATCATGATTATGTGGGAAAGGGCAATGTTTCCACTGTAGCTGCCCGAATTGGCCGATGCCCAGATATGGGTCTAGAACATGAATGTGAACTCTCCCCAGCATAAGAAATCCCACACTAGCTCAGGACCCCCGCTCCCTGACAACAGCATCATAGCAATTTGGGGGTGCCCTGTGTTGACTCTCCTGGCTTCCGCCTCTAACATCATCCTGAGCCTCCTGTTGCTCCCTTGGCCCAGAGGTCCCTGTCCCCATCTGACCCTGAGTGGATCAGTGAGGCCATTTAAGTTCCCTCAGACACAGCTGCTACATCAATACCCTAGCGCCATTCCCTTAGCAGTAAAAAAAAAAAAAAAAAAAAAGAGGTGCCAGATGATAGGAGATAATCTCACCATGACATCAAAGGGTGCCACTCAACACAATCCCATTGAACCGGCCAAGCGCTTTCTTTGGGTTTCAGAGTAGGAAGCGTACCTGCCAGGTGCCAACGGTGGATGAGAAATTTGAGTTTCTTAACAGGATACGGTTGGGATCCAGCAAGGCTGTCTCCCCTTGGGAAAGACCATGGGGCTCTATCAGGCTCCAACATAAGATGCAGCCGTCCAGATCTACTTTGTCTCCACGACACTTAAACAGATGTGTTCACTCGGCTCACGAGCGCTGGATGCTGAAACTCTTGCACTGAGCTAATTTCAGATGGTTCGCATTAAAAGGAAAAGGAGAAAGGCAATCTGCTTTCCAGGACTTCCTGTTATCCAATCCTCCTGCAAGGTCTAATTAGATTGGATGGGAGGGAGAGGAGAATAGGATGGGAAATAAAATTACTGGATACTTACAAACTTTTCCAGTAATTCAATAACTCTAGAGTCTCAAAAGAAGGAGAGGTTTTTCTGTGTTTTGTTTTTAAGGCAGAATGAGGTTCAAATACAGTGTCTGCACTTACGAGAGAGATTTAAACTCATGCGGGGAACAAATATTTGCAGGGCCCTGACAGATACTCTGGTTCGTGGAGAATGTACTAGGACTAATAGATTAATATACAACACCATTCAAAACCCTTATGATTCAGAGGAAACATCTCTCTGGAACCAATTTCCACCTCCTTTGGCAAAAACAACTGAAAGCAATTCAGATTTAACTTGAGGGGAAAAGTGGCTCTTTCATAAAGTGGAAAAACAGCGGTTAAAAATAGAGCATTCACTCTTCTCTCAAGCACAAACCAGTCCATGGGCATTACAGATTGGGGAAGAAGGTAAGGAAGGAACATTCACCACTTGAAGCACGTTCAACTTGCTGCATCTTCTAATTAGCAATTAACAAGCAACTGTACACAATAATTAGAACTCAGTGAGAGAAACATTGGCTTTAGAGTCATAAAATGTAGATCTGAGTCCCCGCTCCAGAGCTGTGTGACCTTGGCAAGACAGTTATCCTTCCTGAAGCTAAGCTTCTTCAGTGGTAGTAATTCTTTGAGTGGATGCTTCTTCTAACCCTTCCTTTTGCACCCTCTAAAAGCACCAATGTCATGAATGGCACGGTACGTAGTCTGAGTTTTCAATTCCCACCCTAGTGGGCGGGTGTCCCTGGGCGACTGACTGGAGTCTGCTTTGCTTGGTGGGAGGGAGAAGAACAGTCTTATTCTTTTTTTTTTTTTTTTTAAGATTTGTTTATTTAAGAGAGAGAGAAAGAGCGTATGAGCAGAGGGAGGGACAGAGGGAGAGGGAGAGAGAGAAGCAACCTCTCCGCTGAGTGCAGAGCTGGACATGGGGCTCGATCCCAGGACCCTGAGATCAAGACCTGAACCGAAATCAAGAGTTGGATGCTCAACTGACTGAGCCACCCAGGCACCCCAAAAACAGTCTTATTCTAAAGGAGGATACGTAATCAAGAACCAACTCCACCATGCCCCCACAGCTCTGCATATCCTGTTCCCTCTCCCTGGAAGCTTCTTGCTTATTAACTGAGTCATCCACACAAGCACTACCCCCCACCCCATCTACCAAGAAGCAGACCAAATGGCCTCTGACTTCAACAGGCTCAATCCTCTGTGCACTTTCCACTGAGTTCCATGATGATTATGGCAATGGGAATAAGCTGATGTAGGTGCCAAGAAGGCCATCCAGGTACTGTTAGCAGTCCCCAGATGAAATAAAATCATCTTATGAAGGTTATTTTCTTCATCAACTTCATAAAATGGCGAGATCTCGGGGCCTACAAGCAGGATGCAGCAGGGTTCTAAACCCTATGTTCTCACCAGCACCCGGAGCTCCAGCCTCCTGCCCCTCATCCTTCCCCTGCGCTATCTGAGCCCAAGGCAAATGTCCTCTTATCAGGGTGGCCAGCCTTCTCCAACCAGCTGCTCCCGCCACTGCCTTGGATCCAGCCAAGAAGCATTTGGGCAACGGGGGGCACTAACCCAGCCCAAATAAATGCCCATGTTGAGGGGGACTCACAGAGCACCCTGAGCCTCTTGCAGCAGTGTTCCACTGAACCCCCATTTCACTTTCTGTTCCCAGGTAGCTGTTACCATTGGCCAGCACCCATTTAACATGGCTTCCCGGATAGAAACAGGACTCAATTGCAACTACAGATTTCCACAAGACCACACATCAGAACCATGCGCAGGTTCAAGGTTAAATCTCCAGGTACACAGAATTGCCAGAAGGGGAATGTCGCCTTCAGTGCTTCTAGGAAAGTGACAACAGCCTTGTGAGTGTGAGGTTAGAACATCTAGAACCACTAACAGCCTTTTCTAGCTATCATGTCAACAACTTCTCTCCCTCTGTTCTCAGAGAAATAAGCTCCTTTGCTTATAAAATCAGGTCAATTTAGGGGAAATAAAAACCAGTTGGCATTTGCACACTTGGGGCAATGTGAGAGCCTACCCGGGTCAGGGGTGCTTGCTGAAAATCTGCCTTTAGTGCAACATTTTGTGGAAAACTAGCATGATGGGCTGATATACAAACGCAGTTAAACATTACACAAAGACACTCAGGAAGGAGACACTTTCTTGTACCCTCCTCGCACCTGGAAAGATGTGTTCCTGAGAGTACACAATGGGGGCTATGTGAAGCAGGAGGCTCCGGGCTCAGCTTGCAAAAGCACATTCAAGCAAATTCTTTTCCCGTTTGTACAGAGATGATCAAATGGATGGCTGTGTGGCTGTAAACCCGTAAACTCCTAGCAGGGGCCCGCCAGCCTCGTGTAAACACCACAAGGTGGGAGGTTTGAGGCTGGGGGTTAAAAAGGCCAAGATTTTACAGGAAAAATTATTCTAATAGCAACAGTCATTAAGATAAAATATACCCCCAAATTTCAGGGCAGGTTTTTTTCTTTTTAAGACTTTATTTATTCATTTGAGAGAGAGAGAGAGAGAGAATGAGCACAAGCGGGGTCGGGGGGAAGGCAGTGGGAGAGAGAATCTCAAGCAGACCCTGCGGCCAAGTGCAGAGCTCGACACGGGGCTTGATCCCAGGACCTCGAGATGATGACTAGAGCCGAAACAAAGAGTCAGATGCTCAACTGACTGCCCCCAGGCGCCCCTGGGCAAGTTGTTTTTTTTTTTTTAAGATTTTATTTATTTGACAGAGAGAGAGACAGCAAGAGAGGGAACACAAGCAGGGGGAGAGTCAGAGGGAGAAGCAGGCTTCCTGCTGAGCAGGGAGCCCCATGCAGGGCTTGATCCCAGGACTCTGGGACCATGACCTGAGCTGAAGGCAGAGGCTTAACACCTGAGCCACCCAGGCTTCGGGCAGGTTTTGTCTTAATGGAGACACGAGTCACGGCTCTCATGGCCTCCAATCTGCCACACCTCCATCTCTTGTATCTCCTCGTTCGGGGACAGCTGCAAACAGGAAAATGCTTCCCGCTGCAGGAGAACAGATTCCCGTAGGTGTAAACGGCAATGTTCTGATAGCGAAGGTTAGCATAACCTAGACATGGTTTCTCCAGAGACATTTAAAAATACGATAAACAACAGCATGATCTGGGCTCAGTGCTCCCGGCGTACGCGAGCGTGTGACTGTCAGCACTGGGAAAATGGAAATTAGGAGGCTGGAGCCCCCCAATCCTGGCTCTGCCGCCAGCCACCGGGAGACCCGAGACTAAAACGCCTCCCGGCTCAGCCTCCCCAGGTGAGCACCTGATGAAGGTTACCATGGAGATGGAAACTAATCATTCCACTCCATTAGTCACCTACCTATACGGGGTCTGTTGTGCGTGAGAAGAGACCTGAAATTCGGAAGCAGAGAGACTCTGGAATTTGTGTTCGTGCAACAAATGGCAAATACCTTCATTCCGTATCTTTCTTCCTTCCTTCTATTTTAAGCCGAGTTTTCTAAGGCAGGAAAGGCACCGGTCAGAGCCCCGAGAATACGCAGAGGACCGAACAAAGACGGCACCTCGCCCCGGAGTGCTCTCTGCCAAGCCGAGACTCTGACCATGATTACTGAATTCACACGTTCCCTCCACCATTTGTATGTATAATAATTATAGTGGGCAACATTCCAGACTCACACAAGAACATGGTATTTGCTTATCTGCTAAAGCGAGCATATCAGATTATTTAATCTGTGGTCCCAAACCCAAGGAAGTTTAGTTGGGGTCCACACAAACCATTTCAGATAACAAGTCCTGGACGGAGGTCTAGACATGCTTTTTTCGGAGGTAATACTAAGGGTAACCAAAGGAAAGTGTTTAAGGTGACATCAGAATCTGTCCCTTCACATCAGTTAATGTGATTTCCAATCACCTCCCCTACCTTCCTCAGAGCTGGCTTGCACAAACTCGCCAGTTCATACTATTGCCTTGTAAAGAAACTGAAATCCTCACACCATGCACCAAACAAACAAAAAGTTCAAAAAGGAATCTGTTTTCTCAGTCATATTTTCAAAAGGAGAGAGCCCAGAATTGCATTAGTCTCTCCGTGGAGAAAAGCCAGTGCACTTCCAATTATTCAAAATAATTCTGCAGTCCGTCAATTAGTCTGTGCAGAGTTCTGCTCCTGAAAGCTCAGGGGTGGGGCATTGTGGAGGGCAATCATTTTGGGGCTGACGGCCTAGCAGGGGAAGCTCTCCTTCTAAGGTCCGGGGGTGGGGGAGGAGAAAGGAGATGACCAAATTCCATGGTTCAGCTCTTTTTTGCCCCACTTTATACCCATCAGAGACCCCCGCACAAAATCATCAGGACTCGGATGCTCTTTCCTGGCAACTCTGCCTCCTATGGAAACACAGGGCTGGCTGAGTGCACAGCAAGCTTTCACCCTGGCCCCTCCCCAACAGAAAGCACATGTTTGCGTTTTATATTCCAGGAAACTCCAATCTGGCCCCTGGCCAGGGGACCTCTTTATAATGTCAAAGATAAAAGCACTGGCCATGTTTGGCACCCTGCCCTCACTTCCATTCTCTCGTAACCATCTCTTAAACCAAGTATGCATTACTATTCACAGGGCCTTCCAGACAAAGGTCTGGTGGAGCTTCATAAACATTACCAGATGACGATCCAAGGTGTCTCCACTCCCCAGGAAGAGAAAGAGGTGCAGGAGGGGGTGTGATTTCGCAGAGGGCATGCTGGAAATCACAGGGAGACCGGGAAATAGATGCTCGAGTATACACCCCAAATACCCCTGCTCCTGAGGAGCTGCTCACTGAGCCGCCCAAGTCACGGGCATCGTTCATGAGGTCCTGGCAGGCCGATAGCTGCAATCTCAGATAGGTACAGATATATTCTGGGCATTGATGTCTGACAAGGCCCTTACCCAATTTCAATGTCCAAACTGACATTTTGGTATACGAGGTGGCATAATTCTCTCTTCTTACACCCCTTGCCCCAGGGAATGCCATGATGCTAGCCATGGAGGGTTTATGAAATCATTGGCTCTTAATCAGGTTTTATTTTCTTTTTGAGTCATACTTTATAGGTCAAAAGTATATAGCCCGGCTGTTTTCCTTTAACATTTCTTTTTCTTTTTAAGATTTTATTTATTTATTTGAGAGAGAGAAGAGAGCAAGACACAGCACATGAGTGGGGTGGGAGAGCAGCAGAGGGAGGGGGAGAGGCAAACTCCCCGCTGAGCAGGGAGCCCGACGTGGGGCTGGATCCCAGGACCCCGGGATCATGACCTGAGCCGAAGGCAGACGCTTATCCTACTGAGCCACCCAGGCGCCCCTTCCTTTAACATTTCTGTTTTACAATCTGTTTAACTTTCTAGATTCTGTGAGAGTAGGATTCTAATATTAATAAATGCTTATCATCAACCAGAATAGGCAAGGATTTCTTTTCTGCAAGTAAACAAACATGAAAATCTCTCCTGCTCCATGCAAGAGTAGACAGAACTTCATCCAGAGAGTTTAACACAGGGGGAAATCTGTTTTTTGTCACCACTGGGTGCTGAACTATTTGGGATATGCCCTTTTTTTATATAGCTCAGAGGCTTTAATTCGCTCTAGGGGGCTAGAGCGAGCTGACTTGCTGCCCACACTGCCAAAAACACACCCACCTGTCCCCCCATCTGCATGGGGAACGTGCTCTACAGGATCCCGGGGGCTCTGACTTCCCTTCAAACTCAGACCTATTAGCTCCTGTAGCTTTGGCTCTCTTCCCTGCTGTCAGAGTGTGATGCGGTGGGTGTATTTCACAATCACCTGGAGAACGTTCAAGGACACAGGGGCCCAGATCCCACCCAGGCAAATTACAGCAGCAGCTCTGGGGGGCGGGCGGGTATCTGGGTCTTTCATAAGCTCGCCAGGTCATGCTGACGCATAGTCAGGAACAAGGACCAGCGGCCTGCCTCCTCCACCACTTCTAATGTCTGTGATCACACTGTCACTTTTTGTGTCAACACCCTGAAGATTTGTCACAAGCACTTAACAGTTTAGGCTTTTTCCCCATCTCCTCAATCTACAATTGCATCTCCCATGCTCTCTGCGTTTGTGCAAATTAGTTTATTCATATAAGACACAAGAAGCGATCAAGTTCAAGGCACTATGAGAATACGGGGCCCTTGAGACTGTCTTCAGGCCAGTACACGCCAACGATTCCCACCCAAGCACTGGGCTCGGCATCGGAACTGCAAAGACGTAGGGGAGATCAGCCTGGCCTTGAGAGATTTATAGCCTAGCCACCTACACATACCATTTCTGGATGTTGCACGTGACGAGAGACGAGCCCTGGCTCTGGGAGGGGCACAGAGGCAGCATCCTTTCCTAGCCAGCTAGGGCATGGCAAAATGTCCAGGGAGGATGATGCCTGGGTTCCCTCATGAAAGCTCTGGAAGTCTTAGCCAAGAGTCGAGGCGGGGGGAGGAAGGGACAGAAGACGGCAGGGGGAGGAGACATGCGGGGCAGGGGTGGTGACGCGGAGGGTGGGTGGCACACCTCGGTCCTCTATGGCCCTACTGGGTCTGCCGCTACTGCTGTTTGGACTTAGACACTTTTTTTGGGGGGGTGAGGGGTGCCCACTGGGGACCTACTTCAGAATATGCCCCAGACCTGAAAACAAAATGCTGAATCAGGCCATTAATAAAGAGACGGGGAAGAAAGCAAGGGTCTCGAGATGAGGTTGAAGAGCAGGGCGGAGGCCTCAAGACAGGCTGAACTTGATCCTGTGTGGGCAGTGGAGACATGGAAGGATTTTAGGTGGAACTGGTGTTGTTCAAATGTCTATGTGGAAATCCACTGAAAAGTGGGGGGACTGCAGGCAGGAAGAGTGAGGTGGATGTTTCAAGTCCAAACAAGAGGACGTGAACCTGGAGAAGGCAATGGCTTGGGGCCAGGGATGGGAGGAAGGAGCCCATTTGAGACAACTTGAGATGGTGCCGGCTCAGGAGGGACACTGGAGTGATTGCTGAGCATTCCACTCCATGCCTGAGGGCACGACCAGGGCTGCAGGGGGGCCCGGGGTGGGGAAAGAAGGTGTTTAGGACACTTTTGGCCCCTGACAGTGAGGTGCCTCCATCCCCAGTAGGGCACCCCACCCCCCCAAGCAGGAAATGAGAAACCAGAGCCAGCAGCCGAGCCAAGGTGAGAAGCACAGACTCGGAAGTCAGGGTCATGAGGCGGAATCTGGTTGTACTGGACGCCACCCAGTCCAGGAGGGCGAGCCCCGCACTCGAGGAGCTAAGCAGGAGAAAGAGAGGAGGGTGCAGAAGCTAGGATGGGGGCAGGAACAAGGAAACAAGGAACAAGGTTCCCTACTGCCCCCGAGAGGGAGGCAGGAGGGAACCACACATGGACCGAACGGAGGGGCCAACGGGGGAGAGGCTTGCGGAGAGGCCACCGGACTCGGCATTGGGCTCACTGGTGTCAGAAGGGGACGGTCTCAGAGGTGATGACAGGAAGGCCATCAGCAGTGAAGAGAAAAGAAAACAAGGAGACATAAGTGCATAGATGACTCTTTTGAGGAAGGAAAGGAAACAGCGGGTAGAGGTGGAAGCAGCTGTTTCTGAATCCCAGGAGCGAGCGCAGTCACGCCGCAGGGAAGGAGGCTGAGCCAAGGGAGAGGCCGAATGCTGGCTGGAGGGGCCAGGCCACCGAGGAGCGGGCTGGGGTCAGGGGCACGGGTGGCAGTGACACTGGGCTCCGCGACAGGCAGGCAGGCATGGAGGGGCAGGAAGTTGAGGGACAATGTGCCTGACGGGTTTACTATTTCTGTGCCCCCGAAATCAGGAGGATGGAGCAGTAGTGAAGGCTGGAAACGCTGGAGGAGACGAGGAGGGGGCCACCTGAGGACATGCAGGACAGCTTGGCAAGGTGGCAGGCCAGCCAAGGAGCAGGCCCAGGGCAGCCCCAGCGTCCGCCTGCAGGACCCGTGGCGCTCACTGGCACGGCCCCGCGTCAGGTGCTGCAACAGCAGCAGGAACCGCCAGGAAGCCCGCTCACAGGTCTCGGCCTCATGACGCCCATGACAGATTTTAGAACGGCCTGCCCATCTCTCTGTCCCCGCTTCCAAAGCAGTTTTGGTTTTGGTTTTGTAAGAAAGTGGCTGCAGTTTTGATAATGAGGGCACAGTCATCATCAATCCATACTGAGCCTCTGCAAGGGCACCAGTCCACCTTCTAGAACAAGATCTGAGAACACGGATGGTGAAGGACTGCTAAGCCTTCCCAGTAGGAAGCAAGACCAGAGGACAGAATGAGAGAGCGTGTATACAGCTCTGAGAGAGTGGGCAGCTCACTGCCAGACACACGAGCTGTGTCATCACCGAAGACGAGACCCAGAGCAGACAACACAAGGACACGCACAAAGGAGAAGCAGTAATCTTTCAGGACAGTGTGAGAAGGCTTAGGAAAAAACAGTCTAGTGCATTCTAGTGCTCCTTGAGCAAGGAAGCAGGCACGGAAGAGATGTATTTACCGCTTGGAGGAAGTGGCGAAAGATCAGCAGATAACAGAAAGAACAGACATACTTGGTTCCTAAGGGTTTTTTTCCCCCTTTCTTTTCTCTCAAAATTATTCAAAAATAGGACAGAATAGAACACGGCATCTTAGAAAAGGTCCCATGTTGAATTCCAGATGAACTATATCCCTTGGTTGTCAAAGAACTCTGCAAGGCGGCCATGAAACCACTATTATTCCTCTCTGCAGAACTGGGAGAAAGGGAGTGACAGCAGAAGCCCAAAGTGGTAGCAGACAGAATCCCAGGAAAACAGCAAAAACAGAAGTCCACACAATGGCAGCCTTTAGTTAGATAACCAAATGCTCATCTCTGGCTAAAGCTTGCTGTGGCTTAAAAAGATAAAGTATATCCACTAGAGATAGCATGGTAGCAGCGAGAACAATCTTGGCAATATGTACTCATTTTTTCATAAAGACTACAGTTAACAACGGTGTATTGTATACTTAAATGTTTGCTAAGGGGAGCCTGTGTGGCTCAGTTGGTTAAGTGTCAGGTCATGATCTTGGGGTCCTGGGATCGAGCCCTGCATCGGGCTCCCTGCTCAGCGTGGAGCCTGCTTCTCCCTCTGCCCACCCCCCCAGCTTGTGCTCTCTCTCTCAAATATATAAATAAAATCTTTTTAAAAAATTCGCTAAGAGGGTAGATCTTACCAGATCTTTTTGTGACAAGATCTTAAGTGTTCTCGTCACAAAAAAAATGAGGTAATAAAGAGAGTAGAAGAAAACTTCTGGAAGTAATGGATAGATTTATAGCACAGCTTGTGCTGATGGCTGTCAGGGTGTGTACTTACCTCCAAACTCATCATATTATATACATTTATACATTATATACATATATTGGCTTTCCACACGGTGGTCAAGGATGGCTCTCTAAGGAGGCAATAAAGAGTCGAGCAAACACAAAGCTACAGGAAGACTGTTCCAGCTCTTTGTATGTCCATCACATTGCAATAAAGTGGTTTAAAAGAATGCAGTCCGGTTAGGGTAGGAATGAAATTTGGGGCTGATGGAACACCCAAGCACACCTCAGGACTGACTGAGGTCAAGCCTGGACCACTGCTTGGTAGGAATCCGTTTCCTTGTTTTACAGGTGGGGCTGAGTTTCAGAGGGCTGGCCAGCTGCAGCATGAACGACCACACCGCTTATTAAAGGTTCATTGTACTAATTATTTTCACTGCTTTACCTCATTGTTGAGATTCAGTGAAATTGAATCATTTCAACAAGGTAGAAAGTAAAAACCATTTCAGTCCCTCCGCTATAGATGACAAGACCACAGCTGAGAAAGATGACGGAAGATCTTTTAGTTCAAGTGGCTGGAAAGTGGAGGCAACGGATTTGAGCCCCTGGTTGTATAATCCGAAAGCCACTGTGAACGCTCAGGTGCTAGAAGACTGGAATAAGGAACCGATTTACTTTTTGCTGCTCCACGGGGCAGAATGAGAACTCTCATGTAAGTTAAAAGAGGCAGTTTTTAGCTCATGGGACTAATTAACTTTGCAATCACAGCTGCCCGAGATCGGAATGGTCTACTCAAAGCAAGTGTACTGAGATCTCCACCAAAATGTTCGCATGGAGCAGGGACACCCACCTGGCAGGGACCAGAGAGGAGGGACCTGCCCCGGCTGGTGCGGCCTCTCTGACACCCTATGAGATACACAGATATCCAACCAGAGAATGGCAATAATATTTACGCTCTTGACAAGATCAGGAAACTCATCAATCTAGGTACACCACCAAGCCCGTGTGACTGAAGTCTGGATTCACAAACACTGGAAATGTGTGCCTTCTTGGAGGAGAAAGAAATGCTAGGAGCACGAATCTTCCAAGATGATAATTGGGACTAGACATCCTGTCTTTGCACGGGGTGGTTTACACGTGGGTCTGCAAGTCTTGGTGTGGGGAGCTGGGGTAGGTCATGTTTGGAGGAGAAGACAAGAATATTCTTTCCTGATGACCCACTGTTTGAACTATTACAAAATTGCTTATGGACAAAAGTCATCTTCAAGTTTCAAGTAAGATAGTTACTTGGCAGATCCTATAGGGCTTAACTCGATGCTAGGCAAACACCAGTGTTTCTCGATTTACCCATTCACGCAACACAAATTTACCAAGCACCGTAATCACTACAGAAGCACTGTGTGGCCACCGAAGACACGATAGAAAACAAGAGTGGTAAGGTCATCCCTACTTTCTTAACAAGTAAGCCAACAGGCAATGACAAGTAATAGCACGTAATAATTGTTGGTGCCGCAGTGGGGAGAAGGGACAGAAAACAGGGAGAGAGACACTGGCTTTCCACACGGTGGTCAAGGATGGCTCTCTAAGGAGGCAATAAAGAGTCGAGCAAACACAAAGCTACAGGAAGACTGTTCCAGGCAGAAGGAAGCCAAGTGCAAGGACCCCAGGGCAGGAAAGAGCTCAGCCTGTCCCAGCCACGAGACTGCGCCGAGGCTGGAAAGGTGAGCGGGAGCCAGGCCACGCAGGGCCCGTCGGCCGGGTCCGTGAAGCTGGATCTCCTCCCGCAAATGAGCAGGGCGCTGCAGAAGAGGGTCGCTCCTGAAAACATCCTTCTGGCTTCTCTGCAAAAAGGAAGTTCCAGAGTATCAGGGTAGAAAGAGACCACTTAGGACACGCTTGCAGCAGCCCAGACAAGAGAGAATGGGGCTAAAGACAGACTGGTAGAATTATAGCTGTTGCTGGAAGAGAGAGAGACAGTGGTCTGGTGTCCACCGTGAGGTCTTGACGTAAGTTCATTCAGGCCAGCGTGCTGGTTGGTGAACACTGGTTTGGTCTACTAACTCAGCCCCTGCTGTTCCAAGCACCCGCCCCAGGTTGTCAACAACAAAACTCCCCAGATAACTTCTGTATTCTTAACTCTAAGTTATCAAACCTTTCTCTCATCTTAAAAGGAGCCTGTCCAGAGCTTGAAGTTACCACGATAAGGCAAAAATGAGTTTACAATTGTGGGTGATGGTTCTAAACCTATTTTCAAACACAGGTTGGGGAGGGGGGATGGGTCAATGAAAAACCAAGAGAACCAAGTTTTGAAAACTTGCAATGAGGTGTCTGAGGCAACAATTTAATGACTTAAAATAAATAAATAAGCATACTACGGTACCCTTGGGTCCCAGTTCTTATTCAGTTACACATCTGTTCAGCAATGGAATGAGGAAGTTAATTACTTTTCTATGACATGTATGTATTTTGTGAGACACCACATTGCACCAGTTAATAATGATCTACCCTCTGTTGACACAAAATGTTTAAATTAATAAAAATCTAAATGATACATCTCATAGCAAAGCATACTTAATTGAAAGGCTGGATGGCAGGAGTAGTAATTTTCCTGGGTAAAAATTATTGAGATGTGCTTATGGTAGCATGAAAAGCTCAATCAATACAGGGACTTATGTAGGCAAACTGTTCCCGGGAAGATGTACTTTATAGAAAGGGTAGGCTTCTCCAATTGCTAATACAGCAGCACAGTGATTGTCAGAGAAAGAAACTGAGTGGATATCCAGTAATTGCCCATAATTGACAATGTTAGTGATTTTACATTTAAACTTGTCTTTCAATCTTTAGGTCTGAAATGACAAATGCAGAAAGATTATAAACAATCCCTTGAAGCTCTGCTATTAATATTAAAAATCTGTCTGCTCTCCACCAACTGTACACTTGTAACTAGATACGAAACCAACAGCATTATGGAAACAGTTTATTTTTCCCGAACGATATAGCGGTATTAGATTACCTCGGAAAAATCCAGATAACATCTAACGTAGGCTCCTAGCACCAAGATTGAGGGGCACACTCTAAATAAACCTGACAGGAGTGTCTTGTGTAAGTCTTGAAACCACTGAAAGGAAAGTCTGAAACCCAAGACACCCTGTCACAATTTTGCTCCTTTCCACTGATTCTGGGGCAAAGAACAAAAGAGCCCACCACCTTTCTTTCATTTTTAAACTCCCCCCTCACTACTCTTTGCCACTTTATCTTGTTTAAACAACAGAACAGAACTGGGGCACCTGGGTGGCTCAGTCCACTGAGCATCCAACTCCTGATTTCAGCTCAGGTCATGATCTCAGGGTTGTGAGATGAACCCTGCAACCTGATCAGCGCTCAGCAGGGAGTCCTCTCCCTCTCCCTTTGCCCCTCCCCTCACCCATGGCTCCTGTGCGCTCTTTCTCAAAAAAAAAAAAAAAAAAGATTAAAAAAAACTACAACAGAACAGAATACAAAATGAAAAAAAAAACAAAATATTGGGACTGAAGTCAAGAAATCAACTTGATTTCCTGCATAACCCCTTGTTTCTTTTTGGGGTACTAATGCTAAAGGACCTGGGGAGGAGGATCGCTTCTTTGTGACTATTCCACACCCTGTACTTGGCTGTCCTTCTCTGGCAAAGCAGCCCTTATCCACGGAGACCAAGAGAAGATGGTGACATGCAGACGGGCCTGATAAAGGTGACACGCAGACGGGCCTGATAAAGGTGTCATGCAGACGGGTCTGATAGAGGAAGAATCTAGGCACAAACCTAATAGGTGTAAACCCTTCCTCGTTATTGCCTTTTTTTGGCTTGCTTTTCAGGGAGCTTCAGTTAACAGCTTCTTTTTTTTTTTTCTTTTAAAGATTTTATTTATTTATTTGAGTGAGAGCGAGAGTGAGAGGGAGAGAGAGAGAGAGAGAGAGCGCGGGGGAAGGGGCAGAGGGAGAGGGAGACTCCCCACTGAGCAGGGAGCCCGGTGTGGGGGGGGGCGGCTCCATCCCAGGACCCCAAAGGCAGACACTTAACTGACTGGGCCTCCCAGGCACCCCAACAGGGTCTTCTTTTAGGTCTGTGAGTAACAGCAGGTACTCAGCAAATGCCTGATGGTAGTCTGTCATGGGAGTCAGCAGATAAAGGTGAAAATGGCCCAAACCCAGAGTGGGCGATTCTTTTTTTTAAATCTAATTTTTTAGGTAAAATTCTTTTTTTAGTGGCAAAATGCGTGATTTTTATTTTTATGTATTTATTTATATTTTTTAAGATTTTATTTATTTATTTGAGAGAGAGAATGAGAGAGAGAGAGAGAGCATGAGAGGGGGAGGGTCAGAGGGAGAAGCAGACTCCCCGCTGAGCAGGGAGCCAGACCAGGATTCCATCCCAGGACTCCAGGATCATGACCTAAGCTGAAGGCAGTTAACCAACTGAGCCACCCAGGCACCCATTATGTATTTATTTTTAAAGATTTTTATTTTTTTTAAGATTTTATTTATTTATTTATTTGAGAGAGAGAGCGAGCGAGAGCACGAGAGGGGGGAGGGTCAGAGGGAGAAGCAGACTCCCTGCCGAGCAGGGAGCCCAATGCGGGACTCGATCCAGGGACTCTGGGATCATGACCTGAGCCAAAGGCAGTCGCTTAACCAACTGAGCCACCCAGGTGCCCAAAGATTTTTATTTTTAAGTAATCTCTACACCCAACATGGGGCTCGGACTTACAACTTTGAGATCAAGAGTCGCATGATCTGAGCCAGAGGAAGGCTGACATCACACCCCAAAATGCGTGATGTAAAAAAAAAACACACACACACCCAAATATCTAACTTATCCAGGGACTTATCCAAGTCAAAGGATTCCCGAACTTGATGACTGGGAAGATTCTAGGAACTGGAGAGATTGGACAAGTGGGAAAGACTGTTCTTAGAAGACCCCCAGGAAGAAAATGCCACTATGTCTTAAAAAAAAGAAAAAGTTCAGAAAGTCAGTACATCTGATCCAAAAACCTGCAGCTTAAGTGCATTTCCCCAAGCTTAGCATAGACCAAGCACTGCAGGTCACCCTGCCTGGGTCCTTCTCCCGCAGGCTGAAGGGTTTCTGTGCCCTTTGTCTTTCCTTAGGTGCTTTCTCTGCACACACTAGACCTTCTCTTCGTCCCTTTTTAAGTTATGGGGCTGCTGGACAGAATGAACTGTAGCTTCAGAAAAAAACTCATGAGGGATACTGCTCAGGGGTCTTTGGCTAAGCTAAAAGGCAATGATATGAAATTAAGAGGTGAGCATTCACAATTTTTACCATGATTTTAATGGACCTTATTCATAACAGGAAGCAGTTGTAAAAAGTAGATAGTCATTGACAGGATGTCAAAGGTGGGCAATTTTCCTCACCTTCTGAGGCTCTGTTCGTTCATCCTACTGAGGAATTTCCCCATGCTGCATGGCAGCTAATTGTTTAGAAATAATTAACGTGTTTTTATTTCAGTTATAGAAAACATAATTTATTAATTGGCTGCTACTTTATGTGTTCTGCTTTAAGAGGCACAATAAATAAATTAGCATAAAAAGGTACTGAAAAAATGCCAAGATTGACTAAATTCTGAAAAAGAGCAAGATGATTCTAAATTAAGGATAAGTAAATTTATTGCATGGCGGGGTTTAATGACAAACGGGAAGGAAGCTGTTTTTATGAGCATTTAGCTGCAGCCTTCAAATTTTAATTTTATAGACAGAAAAAGCATTATCAATGCTTTAATAATTCCAGGATCCCAATTTACATATCAAAACAAGAGACAGAGGACACCCACATCTCTCTTCACTTCTTAGAGTTCTCATGGTCTGGAAATGACTGGGCGGTCAAGGTTGCAAGGAAAGCAAGCAGAAGATATGCTGAGGTCTGCAAATGAAGCAGAACCATATCCTCATTACCGAGAAGCATAGTCAGTTCAGAGAGCCGGCACACCCTCTCCTCGGCAATTAATACTCAGCACAATTGGTAAACATCCTAATCTTTAACTGAAGCTCCCCAAAACAGCCTGTAAGCAGATGAGTATGTGAAACAAGCCATTTGCCATATCCCCGGGTATTCACTGGACCCAATAACATCTCATTCGTTGTGGGGAAGGGAGGAAGGCTGACATCACAGATAGGCAAAAGCAACTCTCAGAAAGCCCTTCTTGGGCGTGTAATGGTGGGGGAACCACACTGGTTTCCTGGCCTGTTTTCAGAATAATTGATTCTCGTGCCTCGTGCAATAGTTTCTGACTATTATACTTTGCTGGCTGTTACTGGCCAAAAGGCCGCCCTCACTATTCTTCACTGGCTTCCCATCCCTCCTCCATGATGTTAATGCAAATGTTGCCTGGCCTACCACACCCCTGGCCCCAGATCACTATCCTGGCCAGCCCGTATCCTGAGGAATACTGAACCATAGGCCATTCTCTGATTTGCTGTACTCTCCAGACCTCTGGGACATTTCACGGGGTGAGTCCCCCATCTGAAACGCTCCGTCTGAACCTAATGCACTGAAAAGTCCTGCACAGCCAATACATCTCAGGTCCACGCCTCCTGCTCTGTGAAGTCTTCCCGGATGGACCAGGGAGATGTTTTTCCTCCTCTGCTCCCACTGCACTTGGAACCGGCTCACATTAAGACAGCTGCCACACTGCCCTGAGCCATGTGTCTGCAGTCTGTCTCCACGCTAGAACGTAAGCCACTTGCAGGAAGTGCTGATTCCCACAGCTGGGATACTGTAAGCCACTCACTAAATACTTGAGGAAGGAGGAAAGAAGGGGAAAAGGAGAGAAGAAAACACTCAAGCATGAAATAAGTCAAACAGAGAAAGACATGTATCATATGATCTCACTGATATGAGGAATTCTTAATTGCAGGAAACAAACTGAGGGTTGCTGGAGTGGGGGGTGGGGTGGGAGGGATGGGGTGACTGGGTGATAGACACTGGGGAGGGTATGTGCTCTGGTAAGCGCTGTGAATTGTGCAAGACTGTTGAATCTCAGATCT
>NC_138374.1:80767261-80790648 GCF_054177405.1 Leptonychotes weddellii | reverse complement strand
TCATGAGAGACGATGGACTCTGAAAAACAAACTGAGGGTTCTAGAGGGGAGGGGGGTGGGAGGATGGGTTAGCCTGGTGGTGGGTATTGAGGAGGGCACATTCTGCATGGAGCACTGGGTGTCATGGAACACTTCATCTAAAACTAATGATGTAATGTATGGGGATTAACATAAGAATAAAAAAAAAAAAAGAAAGAAAACACTCAAGCAGGCTTGCTAAAAGACTGGAGACAAATGGTAATTGCAGATGAGTAAGAAGCCCAAAAAAGGAGACTTGAGTCTACTCAAGTTCTAAGCCACAGCCAGAAGCCTGATTTCTGGAAGGTTTATGCTCAGCCTAGGAACAGAACAGACTTGCTCCAAATCCCAGCCCTTGTGGCGCAGTGTGAGTCCTGGCTCATTGGACACCCCACAGTAGCTGCTAGGTTGGTCCCCTCTTACAAGACCAACCTATCCACCCCCTCCCAGGTGGGTACTGAAGCATTAGCAAATGTTCATCCAGGGTCTTGACAGACATTGTAAGTAAAATGTGCTAAGTTATCCAGCGGCAAAACCAATCTTAAAAAAATACTTTTTCTGGTTTATTTCTATAGTTCAATTATCTAAAGGGCTTGAGACACTGGATAAAGATAATATTTCAAGAACTGTAAAATGAGGAATACGCAAATGTAAGTGCTCTTTCCAGAAAAATCGTCAAAGGGGGAACTTCTAGATCAATTTATTCTTTTACCTTTATCTCTTTCCTTTGCTTCCCCGCCCAGGGCCAGTACCCACACTGCCTCATCAAAAGGGCACTGCCCCAGACGTAGGAGACCTGGATCACCTGTCCGGACTCCCCACAGTCACTCCTCCTCTCCATGAAATGAAGGTATCGACGAACCCAAGGCCTAATGCTTCTTCCAGCTATTCGAATTTAACTGATGCCTTCTGATCCACCTCTTGGCCTCTGTCATATTTGTTTATGGGTGTAAGTAAAAAGTATGTGCTCTCGTTTCCACCTTTTAGACTCTGAAGGTAGGAAAGCCCACTCCGACCATCATTTCAGCAGGATTTGGGGAGAAAGTGCAGAGAAACGCACATGTTCGACCTCCATATTTACCTGGAGCCCAATGGCTACTTTTCAGAGTGGGAGGAGTAGGTCAGTGGAACCACACTCGGTGGGGCACCATCCCCAATCCACAGAGCTGCACTCTCTATTCTCACCAATGACACCAAGTCCCCAGTTTCAAGCCTCCAGGGAGGCAGGGTCACTGTAGGTGGCTGTCTCTGCCTAGGAAATCGTGACCCCAAATAGTTATCATGAGATTCACTGATTAATTTGCTTCCTCCCATATTTCAGCAGTGAGGTGTTCATGGAAGGGTGTGTGGCAGAGCTGCAGGATTCCAAAGTTTTATGAAGTTAAGCATGTCATACCTTAGGGGCTTTGGGCAGGCACTGGAGACCAAAAGCATTAGCCTTCAAGGTCACTGTTGAGCCCAGTAAACAGATGAGGGGGAAAATGTGTTTTGCAAGTAAAATAAATAAAAGTTATTTTTGGATGGCAGCATATGCCCTCAATTTCTACACAGAGTAAGATAATGAAAGGGATTAGAATACTCCATCTCCCCACTCCTGACTTCTGGGCCATCCGTCCCGTGGCTGCTGCAGGGCCAGCTACGGTTTTAGGCAGAGCCCTCTGTCACCACTCCCCCTGCAGAGTGAGCAGGTGTCCACCCACCTTGGGGCCCTAATGCTGTTGTGATCATGAGGAGGCCTGTTCTCAGGCTCAGGGCCCAGGAAGTGTGGGTGATATTCTGCTGCACTGTAACAAGTAGGGAATGAAGGGTAAGGGAAGCCCAAGTGTGGTCTCACTCAGAAAGGGATAAGACTTCCTCTGTGACAAATCCTAAAAGAGGCATCATCTCCGTTTGGGAGAGAACAGGAGGGGAGTGAGGGTCCAAGATGACCTCGACTTTGTCCAGGGATGGGGGAAGGAGGAAGGGTCTGGCCCTTGAGTCTACATGGTGCCACTCATGTGGGCTCTGCTGCCTTCTTACTCAGCCTGAGAGCCACCCTGGTGTACCTCCCCCCACACATATGCCTCCCCCATGGCTCTACCTGCAGCCCTCGCACACTCTCAGTGTGAGCAATGTCACCAACAGCAGGTGGGAGGGAGTAGCACCACGTGAGTGGAGGTGAAGGGCAGTGATTTACCCCAAAGTCTGGACAAAGGTCAGCTCACCTCTCACGAGGGAGAGCCCAGGCTAGGGAGAGGGGCTATGCCAAGGACAACACAATACCCAACACAGTGACCACAGAAACCACATAGAAAGCACTAGAAACAAAAATGGAGGAGGAAGCAGAGAGTGTGAAGAGTTAGAGCAGGAAGACTTAAAAAGCTACCAAGAAGATTATATGAGAAGTGCAGGGACCCTGACCTGCAAATGATGGGAACTAAGGAGGCTATAATTCCTGGAGCTCCACATATAGACTATGTCCTCAGAACATTGGTAACAATGATGGCAACTATTGAGCATCCACCATCTCCCAACTGATGCTTACACCATCTAACTGAACACCATCAAAGCAGCTTTGCCAGACAGACCACTCTCATTTTACAAGAGTAAACAGAGATGAAGACAAGGAAATTTACCAATGTCAAATGGCGAGGAAACAACAAAACCCAGGATGATCAGACTTCAGAGCACAAGCTCTCTCCACTGTATGAGCTGCCGTGTTACCCACCACCCAGATTTTATCTCTTTGGCTAGTGTCACTGATGTGACAAGTACAGGCTTGAGGACTAGAACCCAACTCCTCCTCTATCTAACTCTGCACTCTCTATAATATCCTACAAATGGTACTGGGAAAATGGGACATCCATATGTAAAAAATGAACCCTGTACGAAAATTACCTGAAAATGGATCGAAGACCTAATGCAAAACCTAAAACTATAAAATGTCTAATAGAAAAACATAGAAGAAAAATCTTTATTCTCTTAGATTAGGCAAAGACTTCTTAGATATGGCATCGAAAGACTGATCCATAAAAAAAAATACTAAAAAGTGGACTATGTCAAAATTTAAAACTTCTGCTCTTCAAAAGACTCTGTTAAGACAATGAAAACATAAACCACAGACAGAAAAAATGATTTATGAAGCACATATCTGATTAAAAAAACAAAACTTGTATAAAGAATATGGAACCCTGAGGCACCTGGGTGACTCAGTGGGTTAAGCGTCTGACTCCTGATTTCAGCTCAGGTCATGATCTCAGGGTCGTGAGATCGAGCTCCATGTCGGCTCCACATTCAGCAGGGAATCTGCTTGAGATTCTCTCTCTGTCCCTCCCACTGCTCACTCACGTTCTCTCTCCAAAATAAATAAATCTTAGGGGTGCCTGGGTGGCTCAGTCATCAAGCATCTGCCTTCGGCTCACATCATGATCCCAGGGTCCTGGGATTGAGTCCCTCATCGGGCTCCTTGCTAAGCGGGAAGCCTGCTTCTCCCTCTCCTACTCCCCCTGCTTGTGTTCCTTCTCTCACTGTGTCTCTCTCTGTCAAATAAATAAATAAAATCTTTAAAATAAATAAATCTTAAAAAAAAAAAAAGAAGAAAGAACTCTAGACTTTAGAAAGATGGCACAGTAGGAGGATCCTAAACTCACCTGTCCACAGATACAACTAGGTAACACCCACATCAGTGTAAATAACTGAGAAAATGACCCAAAGACTGGCAGGACAGACTCTCCACCATTAAATGTAGAGAAGAGGCCAGGAGAAGAGTAAGAAGGGCAGAGACATGGTTGGGAGCAAAACAGACCCAGGAGACTTCACAAGAGGGAGGGACCCGTGGTCACAGGGAGGGAAGAGGCACAGACTCCCACACAAGCCACCCCAGGCACAGGGGACCCGCATAGGGAAGATGAATCCCCATAACATCTGGCTTTGAAACCTAGAGGGGCCTAACATCCAGAGTTCTCACGATGAGTGGGGCTTAACACCTGGAATTTAAAAATCAGTGGGCGTGACTCTGGGAGAGCTGCAAGGGCAACAGAAAACAGAGAGGACAAACAGCCTGGCTGAGATACAGCCCAGACGCAGCAGTTTGGAAAATGCCTGGGGAATACAGGAAGGAGACTGGAGATTTATTTACTCATCTCAGAGCTTGTGCTGCAGGGGGTAGAGATCTCTGGGAGACTTCTCCAAGAACAAAAGAGCTCATGCCATTTCCCTCCCCTGCCCCCCAGCTTAGATACATGGACACCTGCAGGAACCAGTGAGGCATCAACACTCCCCACCTAGCTTGCCAACAGCACAGCCTGCCCCTGTGTGCTTCTTCAGATACACTTGCCCCCAACCCAGGAGGGCTCAGCAGGAGTGCTCCCAGGCTGCCGGAGGTCCCCTCAACAGCACATGCAACACACAGGAGACACCCCGGAAATGCCAGGTTCTGCAGAGAAAAGCTACAAAACAACCATAAAACAAGTAATGAAATGACAATAAGTACTTAACTATCAATAATTACTGTGGATGTAAATGGACTCTATGCTCCAATCAAAAAACATGGGGTGACAGAATGGATAAAAAAGCAAGACCCATCTATATGCTGCCTACAAGAGATTTATTTCAGACCTCAAGCCACATGCAGATTCAAAGTGAAGTAACATTTAGCACGCAACTGGAAGTGAAAAGAAAGCCAGGATAGCAATACTTCTATCAGACAAAACAGACTTTAAAACAAAGACTGTAACAAGAGACAAAGAAGGACATTATATAAACATAAAGGAAATAACCCAAGAAGAAGATATAACAATTGTAAATATTTATGTACCCAACATGGTAGCTCCCCAATACATAAAGCAGTTAATAACAAACATGAAGGAAATAATAGATAGTAATACAATAATGGGGGGGCGGGCTGTAACACCCTATTTACATCAACAGATAAATCATCCAAACAGAAAATCAACAAGGAAACAGTGGCTTTGAATGACACATCAGACCACATGGATTTAACACATATATTCAGAACATTCTATCCTAAAACAGCAGAATACACATTCTTTTCAAGTGCACATGGAACATTCTCCAGAACAGATCATATGTTAGGCCACAAAACAAGTCTCAACAAATTCAAAAAGACTGAAGTCATTCCATGTATCTTCCCCAACCACAACGCTATGAAGTTAGAAATCAACCACAAGGAAAAATCTGCAAAGAGAACAAATACATGGAGGTTAAATAACATGCTACTAAACAATGAATGGGTCAACCAAGAAATCAAGGAGAGAATAAAAAAATACATGGAGACAAATGAAAATGAAACCCAATGGTCCAAACTCTGGGATGCAGCAAAAGCTGTTGCAGGAGGGAAGTTTATAGCAATACAGGTCTACCTCAAGAAGCAAGAAAAAGCTCAAATAGACAACCTAACTTTATATCTAAAGAAGCCACTGAAAGAACAAACCAAACCAAACCAGTAGAAGTAAGGAACTCATAAAGATTAGAGCAGAAATTAATGAAATAGAAACAAAAAAGGAATAAAACAGATGAAATGAGGAGCTGGTTTTTTGAAAAGATAAACCAAATTGATAAACCTCTAGCCAGACTCATCAAAGAGAGAGAGAGAACTCAAATAAACAAAATCAGAAATGAGAGAAAAGAAATAAAAATGACTACACAGAAATACAAAGCACTATAAGAGAATATTATGAAAAATTATATGCCAACAAATTGGACAACCTAGAAGAAATGGATAAATTCCTAGAAACATATAACCTGTGAAAACTGAATGAGGAAAAATAGAAAATTTGAACAGACCGATTACCAACAATGAAATTGAATCAGTAATTAAAACACTCCCAACAAATAAAGGCCCAGGACCACAGCCTCACATGTGAATTCTACCAAATATTTAAAGATGAGTTAATACCTATTCTCAAACTATTCCAAAAATTAGAAGAGGAAGAAAAGCTTCCGAATTCATTCTATGAGGCTAGCATTACCTGATACCAAAACCAGATAAGAGACATGACAAAAAAAAAAAAAGAACTACAGGCCAATATCTCTCATGAACATAGATGCAAAAATCCTCAATAGTATACTAACAAATTGAATCTAACAATACATTAAAAAATCATTCACCATGATCAAATGGGATTCAATTCCTGGGATAAAAGTGTGTCTCACTATTCACAAATCAATCAGTGTGATACATCACATCCACAAGAAAAAGGATAAGAACCATATGATCATCTCAATAGATGCAACAAAAGCATTTGACAAAGTACAACATCGATTCGTGATCAAAACCCTCAACAAAGTAGGTTTAGAGGGAACATGCCTCACCATAATAAAAACCATATATGAAAAATGCACAGCTAACATCATACTCAAGGGCGAAAAACTGAGGAACAAGACAAGGATGTCCACTTTGCCACTTTTATGCAACATAATACTGGAAGTCCTAGCCACAGCAATCAGATAAGAAAAAGAAATAAAAGGCATCAAAATTGATG
The DNA here is from genome assembly GCF_054177405.1 of Leptonychotes weddellii. Lineage (NCBI taxonomy): Eukaryota > Metazoa > Chordata > Mammalia > Carnivora > Phocidae > Leptonychotes > Leptonychotes weddellii. Next base: position 80,784,148 of record NC_138374.1, on the reverse strand, counting down.
AAGAGGTAAAACTGTCACTATTTGCAGATGACATGATACTATATACAGAACACCCTAAAGACTCACCAAAAACTACTAGTACTGATAAAAGAATCCAGTAAGGTTGGAGAATACAAAATCAACATACAGAAATCTGTTGCATTTCTATACACTAATAAAGAAAGAGAAATAAGAAAAGAATCCCATTTACAACTGCACCAAAAAGAATAAAATGCTTAGGAATAAACTTAGCCAGAGAGTAAAACACCTCTACTCTGAAAACTACAGAATACTGATGAAACAAATTGAAGATGACACACACAAATGGAAAAACTATTCCATGCTCATGGTTTGGAAGAACAAGAATATTGTTAAAATGTCTCTACTATCCAAAGCAATCTACCGATTTAATGCAATCCCTATCAAAATACCAACAGCATTTTTTTTTTTTTTGACATCGCTACACATCTACTGGAATGATTACAAACAAAAGAAAACCTGACAAAATCAAGTGCTGGCAAGCATGTGGAGTAATTGAAATTCTCACTCAATCCCTGTGGGAATTCAAAATGGTACAGCTACACTGGAGAACAGTTTGGCAGTTTCTTATAAAGTCAAACATATATTGACCATGCAGCCCAACCATCCTAATCCTAGGTATCTACATAGATGAAATGAAAATTTATATTCCCACAACAAACTGTACGTGAATGTTTACAGTGGCTGTATTGATAATCACCAACCACTGAAAGGAACCGAATGTCCTTCAACTGATGAATGGGTAAACTGTGGAATAGCCACATAATAGAATACGACTGGCAATAAAAAGGAACCAAATACTGAGATTAGAGAGTTACATGTCAAATAACACGGCTGAATATCGAATGCATATTGTTAAGTGAAGGAACCCAGAATGGAATGACTGTCTGGATTGATTCATACGACATTCTGAAAAAGGTAAAGCTACAGTGACAGAAAGCAGATCAGAGGTTGGCAGAGGCAGAAGTGGGGGGAGGGGTAGACTAGAAAGTGGTACAAGGGAATTTTGTGGGGGGGTGGGACTGTTCTTTGAGTAGTGGTGGTGGTTGCAGACTATATGCATTTGTCAAAACTCACAGCACTGTACACTAAAAGGCGTGAATTTTACTGAATGAAAATGATACTTGAATTTCATTTTATTTCTTTAAAGATTTTATTTATTTATTTGAGAGAGAGAGATATCAAGAGAGAGTGTGAGCAGGCAGAGGGGCAGAGGTAGAGGGAGAAGCAGGCTACCCACTGAGCAAGGAGCCCAATGTGGGACTCAATCCCAGGACCCTGGTATCATGACCTGAGCCGAAGGCAGACACCCAACAGACTGAGCCACCCAGGTGCCCAGATACTTGAATTTTTAAAAAGATAGGAAGAGTATATTTGCTATTCATAAACTTATAGAGACAGCATAGTGGAGAGGTGAGGATTATAGCCTCTGCAGCTAAAATCCCCAGTTACTTCATCTGCACAATAGGAATAAGGGCAACCACCACCCTCCTCAAGCCATGGCAACTGAATGAGACGAGGTGTATAAATTACTCAGCAAAGTACCATTCCCTGAGAAAGGTCACTCCTTCTCCAGCACTTCTTGAACGCTGTGCGCCCTGTGTTGGGCTAGGTACGGTGACCGGGACACAGGAACACAGACTCCTCTGTCCCAGTAGCTGTCACCGCCCTCCCCCAATCTGTTCCCTGAGCCGGAGCTTCTTGCAGACCACAGCTAGAAGAAAAGCATTTTTGTTCAAGAATTGGAACGGCTGTGAGAGAGAATTCCTGTCACCACAAACTGTGGAGCCACCCTCTTCTTGTCCTGGGGTGGACTTCTGAATGCACCAGAGCACCCTGCAGCAGCCTGGGAGCCCAGCTGTCTGCTCTCTGGGGAGAAGGCAGGGCTGTGATGTGGCCAGCAGCATGTTCCAAGGAGACACAATAGCTACATTGTTTATTTCCCGGGCCAACTTTATAGACCGTTGTACCAAGCCCAGGAGCCTCTCCCATTTCATGGTAACATTGCAGATGGGATTGTGTGGTCATGAAGTCAATAAACTCCCTTCCTCCCTTGAACATTCAGGACAAGCCAGCACTGCACTCACTCCAGGGAAACCCTTTCTTCTGTTGTTGGGAGAAGCAAGGCAGAGATAACACACACTCATATTGGGCTTGGACCCCTTAAAATCTGTCTCTGTCTGTCTGTCTCTCTCTCACACAAACATACACACAGACACACACCGTTCTTCAATCCCCTGCCAACTCTTCCTGAAGATAACGTAATACCGTTACGATGAAAACATTAGACACAGGGCACACACTCCGTGGAGGCTGTTAAAACCTGTAATATGAAACAGCTCAGAGCTGGTTGAGCTCATCGGCCCACCACAAGGCATTTCTGCTTACAATTAATTTAGCAAAATGGAAGAAGGCAGCAGAAAAAAAATCTTGGTTTACTAAATGACCTTTAAGTAATTGCTCGTATTTTAAATAGACTCAAGTTACCATCAACCTCTTCTTGGGCAGAGAACTCTCAGTTCCTTTGACTGCAGCTTTAATTCTAGCACTGCCTTGGTTACTTCTTCAGTGAAACACCAGTTCTTCCTTGGCTCACTCTGGCCTCTGCTGCCTGCTTACCAGAGTTTAACGGAATAGCCCCACTGAGGTACAGTATATGCAGGAACCAAGCACAGCACCCCCGGAAGGCGCTCCCCATGTAGGATGCTGGGCCACTTCCAGGCTCCATAATGCACACGTGTCGGGGAGGGCCTCAGAAGTGACCAAAGAGAGGAAATTCCATGATACACAAGAGGATCTTCAAACACAGGCTGAAATAATTACCAAGGACGATAACTAACAGCACTTCATTCCTATGAAGAGATTAAGAGGAAACGGACTTAGCATTGTAGCATCAGGAATGAGAAGCGTATTAGGGCTTCCCCCCTGCTTCCCCCCCCACACACACCCCACACAGCCATTTATTCAACTGTTTTCAGAATGACTCTGCTCAAGTCTCTCTCCACAGAAGGCCCTGTGATAAAGGATCTAGACCCCTTCTCCGGGATCTCAGACAGGCTGGTACAGGGTAAAAGGTGCACACATGCTTAGAAGCCCTCAGGAGAATTCAATCCTTTATCTTCACATCTTCCTTTGCCTCCAAAGCCTTGAATTCACACCTACATGCTTGAAAAGCAAATCGCAGATGTCCAATCAAGATGATGTAAGGTCAGACTTTGAAGTGCTCCCCTTTACCCCAAACCCCACAGCAATGGTGAGTAAAAGATAAAAAGAGAAACCAAATATAGCTTTACTAATTCAAAAACAAGAAAAGACGTCTCCCTGGACCAAAAATAGAACAGAAATGCAAAGCAAGACGCCAAGCTGAAGCTAGGGCCTCGGGTCTGGAAGCAGGTGGTAGCAAGCACACGTTCCATTCCTGCAGTTAGAAGGGGCTAGAAATGCTTCATGTAAGAAAGGTGAGTCAAGCCCAGGTAAGGCTCCTTTGTTTATAAAAAGAGGCTGTAGACACAGGGCTGATGACCTGTTCCCTTAGGCTGAGTACATATAAGAAGCTCTGGGCCTGGAAAGGTCAGAAGGCACATTTCTAGGTACAGAGCACCAAGATGCCCATCACCTAAGTAACCGGGTCTGCAGAGCCTCAACAACACTGTGGCAGATCGGTTCCAAATGCCATGACATCTGAGGGGTCTGTGAGAGGCAAGTGCAAGGCCAGCAGACAGAGGGGATGAGCACAGAAGGAGAGAAAGGAGCAAAACCAGAATACTTCCCACTCCAAATGAGCTTGCATTATAAAATTCCAAACCACTTAGTGAAATGCAATGCTAAGGAAGATAACCAACAAAAATCAAAGATCAGAACATGAGTTTACTCCAGTGGAAAAGCTATGGCTCTGACTGACCAAGACTCTCGGGGTATGATGCAGATGCTCAAAAAGGTAAGTAACAGAGGAGGACTCAGGAGGAGAGAATATGAAGGTATGAAGCAGAGATAGGGAGAAATAAAACATAAACTGGGAGATATGGGAAAAAAACCAAACTTGAAATCCTAAGAATAAAAAATAGTCCTTAAACCAACCCAGTAGCAAACAACATCCCTAGGATGTGATTTAAGGGAGCTTTAGCTTTAGAAACAGAGAATAAATGCCAAACCCAAAAAGGGTTATCTCGGGAGCAGGAGAGGGAAAGCGTACTAGTGTTTTGAACTGGCTTCTAGCACTTTGATTTTTCAGACTGTATGCATGTATCACTTTAATGAAAATTAAAATAAAGAATTGAAAAGACTGCAAGAAATACCATTAATGAAGGATCATCTGAAGTGTATGCAGTCCTTGCTTCCCTTGGTACAGTGTAAATTTTATTCTTAGAAGGGAGCAAACCATCAGAGAGATAGGAACCAAGAGTATATAAATTTTAACCTTTCGTGTTACTTCTTTTATTAAGTTACAATTTGAAATTATGTCTATCAGCCACATTGAAAAACATTATAAAAAATCAGCTATTTAAATAATTGTGGAGTCTGCTGAGGACGTTGCCCACTGCCTCTTTGGGACCCTCTGGAGCGGCTCTGGCCTCAGTACCGGGAAAAACTGGGCTTTGGCCAAGGACCAGGTGTGTGTCCAACCTCACAGCTACTGTGAATTCTGACTCAGTCCTTCAGCTTTGGCTGCTGGGAGAGTTAGAGTAATTTGTGATTGGTTTCTGGTCACTTTATAGGATCATACGGAATGCCTTTGGGGCACTGACTTGCTTTTGTCTTATTTCCTGTCACTCTTATTTCACAAATCAACATAAGATTTACAGCCATTAAAGCACACAGCTACTCTGCCTACATTTACATACTTACATTGATCTGCAGAGAGAAGTGTACGGATGTGTGCCTGGAAGCCCTTCCGAGGCTTCTGAGTGGTGGGAGGGTGTGATGAGACAGAACGCATTGGGGAAGGCAGAGAAAGGAAGGGAAAAAAGGTAGGTTGGACTTTGGGGTCATGGCCTCGAATGCCAAGCTAAGAGTCTGAAGTTTATCCTGAAGATTAAAGCCAATGGCAAATGTTTTCCAAAATTCTGAGCAAAGCAATGACATGGAAACCGTGGTGGTTCAGAAAACTTACTGTAGGACAGTGTGCAGGATGGATGATCGAGGGGACATGGAGGGCCAGGGGACCAATTAGGGGCTATTTCAATAATCCAGGAGTGAGGTGAGGCAACGGTGTTATTAGTAAACTGACTGTGTTTTAGAAGAAGGATCAAATGTAACAGGCTTTAGGAAAGAAAAAGTGACATGGCCAGGAAACACAGCTTTTTCTTGCCACAAAGCAGGCAACATCCAAGGAAGCATGCTGCGCACTGCCCACAAACTTAAGGGAACAATCAATTCCCATTGGTCTATTATTCTGTTTCTATGGCCTAGGATTCTGACCTGGGCAAACCACAGGAGAAGCCAAATCGTTCCAAAGCCTCCCTTAGAAGGTAAGTTCTATTCCTTCCAGAAATTAAGCTGCTGATGACTAGAAATGACACCTAACCCCACACATGTAAATCACAGCCGCTCTGATAGGCCTCCTTCCTGCCTTCCTGAAACAGGTCAGCGCATGAGTCCAGCACCATGCAGATTCGAGCACTGTAATAAATACTGCCTCACACGGAAACCTGTTGAGATGAATTTCTTATGGTCCAAGAAAAGCAGAAAAATAATCTTGAAAACTTTAAGCCTAGGAACTGAAGTAAATTTAATTTTGACTGAAGTAGTTTTGAATTCATAATCTTTGGGGAATGCGTTAAGCTGGATTCACCTGTCTTATTTTTTCAAAGCAAATCAGCAATACAGAGATTTCAAGAGGGATGTTTACATCACAAAACAGAACAAAATTCTCAGGTAAATAGAAACTTGAAAATATAACTGATGAGCTAATTGAAATCAGGTTTCTATTCTCATCTCAATACACACCCCACTCACTTCTCCTAGGAAAACATTTCAGAGAAACATGGGATAACAGAGCTGGAAGGGGCTTTAAGAGCATCCAATTTAATTCCGTTGTGTTATATACCGTGTTTGTCGTTCTCTGTCTGACTTATTTCAATTAGCATAATGCCCCCAAGGTCCATCCATGTTCTTGCAAATGGCCAGATTCCCTTGTTTTCAACAGCTGAATAATCTTCCAGTGTATATATACCATATTTTCTTGAACCATTCATCTATGGATGGACACTTAAAGTTGTTTCCATGTCTTGGTTATTATAAATAATGCTGCAATGAACATGAGGATGCGTAGATCTTTTCAAGTTAGTGTTTTCATTTCCTCTAGATAAATACCCAGAAGCAAAATTGCTGGATCATATGGTTGTTCTATTTTTAAATTTTTGAGGAACCTCCAAACTGTTTTCCATAGTGGCCACCCGGGTTTGCATTCCCACCAATAACGTAACACACAAGCATTCCCTTTTCCCCACAACCTCACCAACACTTGTTATTTCTTGTCTTTTTGATTCTAGCCATTCTGACAGGTGTGAAGAGATATAGATGGCCAACAGGTACATGAAAAGAGGTTCAACGTAGTGACCACAGAGGAAATGCAGATCAAAACCACAATGAAATATGGGTCCCTTGTATGACAGATGATGAAATAAATCTGAGAGGTTGAATGATTTGCCCGAGGCCACTCAGTGTGTCAGGCACAGAATGGATTAGAATCCAGCAGAATTATTAAGTACTTTTTCCATGTTACCATTTGGCCCATCTCTAACACAACATTTATGATGGTTAATGTTATGTATCAACTTGACTGGGTCACAGGGTGTCCGGGTATTTGGTTAAACATTATTCTGGGTATGTGTGTGCTTTTGGATGAGATTCACATTTGAATCAGTAGACTGCCCTCCCCAGTGTGGGTGGGTCTCACCCAATCACTTGAAGGCCTGAGGAGAACAAAGAATGACCCTACCACAAGGAAGAGGGAACTCCTCCTGCCCAATTGCCTTTGAGCTGTTTTTTTTCCTCCTGCCTTTGGACTCAAATGAAAGGCTGGCTCTTCCTGGATCAGACTAGAATTTCACCAGGGGTCTCCCATTTACCAACTGCAGGTCTTGGGACTTCTCAGTCTCCACAATCACATGAGCCAACTCCTTATAATAAATATCCCCCCCACTACTCCTTTACACACACACACACACACACACCCCTGTTGTGCTCTTTCTCTGGAGAACCCTAATACAATATTAAACTTTTAGCCCAAAAGAGGAAAGAAAATGGTCTCAATGAACACGGTGGACACTGTAGATCAGCCTCGCAAAAGCCACTCACAACCTTCCTCTCCCTTGTCTTCCTCTAGTTTAAAGGCTGAAAACCTAAAAATGTAGTTTCCTCACCTCTTTTACAGCTAACAGGGGTCATACGATACAGTTCTGAACAGTCAAGTGTAGGTGGAAATCCCTAGGAGCTTTGCCCTTTGTTCTTTGCCTTTTATTACCCCTTCTTCTTCATGTCTAGAGCTTGGACACGCTGGCTGAGGGTTGAGGGCATCAGTCATCCTGGGACCATTTTAGTTGGGTTATCTGTTATTTTAGGTGAAGCCTTTTCCTAATAGACAATTTCTAGCCTGATTTCAACTACACCAAAAAAACCCAAAAGTGAACATGACCCCAATTTTAATAAAATACAAGCATCTATCCAAGAAAGTTTTTGTGGGTCTACAATACAGATGAAGTGTAAGACGCACTAAATCCAAGACCTCCCCTTCAAGGAGGCTGGTGGGAAGATAGCTTGCTTCTTGCCATTGCAGATGATGGTCTGGGGAGAAATCCCAGGGGATCCCCTATAATTCCAGCATGCGTGGCTGCCACAAAAGGCTAATGCTAAAGCAGACTGAATCTTGGGCAGGTATTACCAGTGGATCCAACTTTTCCCATTTAGCGCATTTATTTCTTTTTCATGAAAAACTAATCGTGTTCACTGATTCCTGCCTCATTAGAATGAGCACGTGGTCCCTTCTCCTTCAGGGAAAACAGAAATCTTTCTCCATTGATCCTGGCACCAGAGACCACAGGTGGCTCTATGGTAGAGAGGAAGGAGCACTAGATTCAGTCAAAAGACCTAAGTTTGAGACTTGGTTCTGCCCCGTTTTCTTCACCCAGAGTCTCCCACAGGCACACCTCCAAACCTTTCTGAGTTGCATTTCCTAATTCACAATTATTGAGTTAAACGACATAGTAATTACAAAAGAATTCCCACAAATACAAAACACTCTGCAAAAGTAAGAGTTATTAATCAGATAACTCGACTGTGTGCAAACCAAAAGTCAATAGGTTCAATGTGAGGGAAGCACATGAATAATAGGAGAAAATTCATTCATTATCTTTTTTTTTTAACCTAAGTTCATTCATTGTCTTTATGGCATTTATTTTGGCTTTTCTTCCTTTCTCAGAGAGTAAAAGTTGCTAGAGATAAGTGAGCTCTCTCTGCCATAAGCGTTATAGCAAAAAGCCTTACAGAACAAGGAAATAAAAAACTAGGAATGACTCAGTACATTCACTAATTGAGTGGTAGCTTACCAGCCATAATGTACCCTAACCCCCCTGTTGTATGACCTAACAGCGCTCCAGCCTTCAATGTCCTTTTCGTTATACATTTATCGCCTATATTCCCTCTAGAATCTAAGCTCCATAGATCCCTACCTGAGATTAAACCTCTCACTGCTTCGTGGGTGATAAAAGTTCAAGGAGATAAAACATGTGCCCCACAATGCATTCTTTTTATCCACCTTAGTTTCCCACTCTGCATGAGAGTCATTTCTTTGTGGATTAATGAAAGAAAAGTGGGGTTCTCTGAGAGGTCACTGGGATCGTGCCTGGGAGATGCTCCAAGATGGTCTCCCCCCCACCCCACACACATACCTTGTCTTGGGTTTGGCATCGCAAACAGTCACATTCGAAACAGTACTGGTCCCTCAGCTGCTCCCGGCGCTCCTCACTGGTCATCAACATGTCCAGGTAGCAGATGGTGAGCTGGGGGGGCCACAGAGGAGAGGGTCACGTGGCTGCAGTGCTCATCATCTTTAACACATGCTTACTATCATTGCTGATTATTTAAGCAAAACACATTTTCATTACACACCAAAAAGTGCAAAAAGGAAAGATACTACTTAGAGTCTCTATACGCAAATAATCACTTGCAAAATTTTAATGCATTACCTTCCAGTCTTTGTTGTGTGGTGAGCACCTGTATATTATATACTTACTTTAAAGACCTGGACTCCTGGCCTCTATACACTTTTACGCCCCGCCTTTTATCCACCAAATAAGAGAATATCAAGAGCTGGCGTGTGTTGGGTAATACCAAGGCTGGGTAGTAAAAGCTATAACCGCTCGCAATCAGAGAAGCCAGATCAATTCTAGCCCCCAAAGGGGCAGCAGATGATGCACCCAGATGCTCTTAAATCCTAATCAGTCCTGCAGCCTCATGGAATTTGAAGTCAACCAAATTTGGTGGCTTTGAAGTTAGGAGACTGTTTTACTTGTGACTACAGAAAAAGGGGGCGCCTGGGTGGCTCAGTTGGTTAAGCAACTGCCTTCAGCTCAGGTCATGATCCTGGAGTCGCGGAATCAAGTCCCACATCGGGCTCCCTGCTCTTGGAGAGTCTGCTTCTCCCTCTGACCCTCCCTCCTCTTATGCTCTCGGTCTCTCATTCTCTCTCTCTCTCAAATAAATAAATAAAATCTTAAAAAAAAAAAAAAAGGAATAATTTCCAAGTAGGGAGAACTAATGTCAGAATGTGATCCTAGATGGAAGCTCTTAAGCTGACTTCCTTGGGCCCTTTCAAACAGTGATTATGTTGTCTTGGATGGTGAAAGGTCAGGTGTCCCTGTCGCTGTCAAGTCCCACTTGGAGACATAGGTCTTTGGGTAATATTGCGCTGTTCACACATCCCACACTCGACCAGATCTATGTACGCTGAAAGGCTAATTCAACATACACAAAATGGCACTCCTGATCTCCCCAGGCCTGTTCCATCTCTGCTGGAGCCATCCCAATCTCAGCTGACAGCAATGCATCTTTCATGTCCTTCAAGAAGAAACCTCAAAGTCATCTTTGATTTCTCTCTCCCTTTCACATTCTTGCCCAATCCACCAGGAAATTCTGTGTGCTCAATCTTAAAAATATATCCAGAATCAACCACTTTCTACCTCTCCCAATGTGACCGTCCTGGTCTGAGTCACCTTCCATAGCTTTGGGCGGGTCTCAGTGGAAGAAAGGCCTGGTCAGCTAACCAGAGCTGTCCCAGCCCCCATGGCCACCCCCAGGGTGACAGAAGCCATGGCCCGGTCTGGCTAGCTGGCTCTCTCTAGACCCTTCCCATGTTAGGCAACTATATCACGCTGCTCTGAAACACAGAAATAAGAGTATCTGGCCTCAAGAAGTGTAGGCAACGATGTTACTGAACATCTACTACGTGCTAGGCACTCACGGAGCGAGGCGCGTGAGACAGTTAAAAATCAGCAAAGGTCTGGGATCCTTCGGGGATTTGCACCCACATCCCTTGATTCAAGCCAGATACTCTTTCTCTAATATGGCTGCTTCTCATCCTTCTGGGGGCTGAATGGAGACTCGCCTCTGGAGGGGCTGCACTGGCATCAACCCTAAAATGCATAAGCCTGCACTCCACAGTGTTCTGTGACAACTGGGCTCCTTCGGATTTAAGTCCCTAAATCCCTTTTCTTGCTTGTGATCTGAACCTGGGGCTGCCTGGGAGATGCAAAGGGCCATCATACCAGGCTTTGTTGTAGGATAACTCTATGTCCCAAATTCCAAATAACCAATTTCAAAGCACACTTTTGAAACTGCCTGCTAGTAAGTCTGGGGAAGGGTATGCATTCATCTTGTCTCAACGGGCTCTGAGAGCCCCGGTTTCCTTAAATGAGGTAAAATGAACTGAACTCCATGCTCCCTCTTGGGTTGGCTCTGGGACTCTCCTTCTTAATCCAGCCCAAAGGCTCTTAGTCATCAGCCCCTGCCATCAGATTAGATCACTGGGTGAGTACGATGTGCCCAGTGTGAAACCAACAAACCCAGGGCCAGAGAAAGAAGTTTGGTTAACCTAAGACTTAATTACAAGGGCCAATTCACAAGTGATCACGCCAGGCAGTGAACGGGCAACAGGAGACTAGTTATTTCATTTAACCCCACTAACTAGACTCTAACAGCCTCCATCACTACCCTGTAACTGCCTGTGATCACTACCTGGACTGGGCTATGGCTTTCTAACAGGCCCTAGGTTTGTTGGCTGCGGGTAAGGCACACTAAGTCTTGCCCACTGATCTTCTGTCTGCCTTTCTAGCCTGGATATCTCTCCAGACACTTTCCAGTCTTCATGGTTATATACACGGCGACTCCTCAGAAACAGTGTGCTCGGTGCGAGCTGGTATGGAGCATCCCTGCCCCAGCTAGCCCGTGCCTGCCCTGCACCATCAGCTTCTTCAGAGCGCTCTCAGCCCGCAAGCTTGGCTCAAACACGCCGCTTCCCATGAACACTGCCTCATTCCTTCATTTTTGCCTCTTCCACATTCATCCAAGTTCACAAAATACTCTGTGTCAAAACTGAAGATCTCAATGGCAAAACATTTTTATGCATATTTTGGGGGGGAAAAGCACCATAGGTTACTAACGGGCAATGACAGTGAAATCATTTTATCAGCCAAAGATAAAAAACCTTTCTTGAAGACTCACTGGTTCACCACTTTTAATGAAGAATCTGCTCACTACATGTAGGGCTCATTTAGCAGGAACGTATATATGAAACGTGGCCATTGACCAGTGGATGCTTTAATGGCATAGAACAAAATCGCATTAAAATATTAATGCCACTGACCATTGCTTTGCCATTTTAGAGCAGTTTGTATGGGAAATGCAGTAAATCACTTCCAACATTAGAGTAATATCATGAAAGATATTTGCTGGATATTGGATATATTGCTTACTTGAATATTTCAAGGCAAAGGAACCCCTTTTCCATGAAGCCCATCTTTTCATTATGTACAACAGAGTGGATAAGAAGACCAAATTAAAATTAGACTTCATTTTCATTTCTGGAATCACACAGTCACAATTACAAATTTTTCTGCGGTTACTGGTTCTGAACTGAAAACAAGACTGCAAATCTCACTTCTTTTTAAAATCACACCTGAGTGTTAGTGTTTCTCTTCTTGTACTCGGTCATTAGCAAATCCTGCTAATTTTAGCTTCTAAATATTATATTCTTCAGATCCCCCATCATGAGCCACCACGTGAATTTCTCCTGACTTCGGGGTGCCATTGTCACCTCTTGCTTGGATTACTGCATCAACCTGACCCTCACTGGTCCAACCTTGCTTACACATGGAAAATCTGATCACAGTTCCTCTGCTTCAGTGTGGCCCCATTGCCTGTCCCCAACCCCTTCATGAATATCTACTGAGTGCCTCCCATAGACCAGACACTGTTAGGAGTTCCTTAATAAGGCCCCCATGGGGTCCTACAATCACGTCTGGTCCCTGCATATTCCCTCATAGGTTGGTCACATTCAAAGTCTTCAGTCAATTGATAAGAATGCTTCCTACTCCTTGAACTCACCATTCTGTCCCTTGTCTCTGTGTCTTTGTCTAGAACGCCTTCACCTGTGTCAGCCAAGTTGAACTCTATGGATCCTTCGAGAGTCTAGGAGTCACTTCTCTGGAAGCCTTTCTTACCCACTCGCCCACCCCTGCCCCCTACCACCACCTGGATGCCCCTAATCTGAACGTCTATAAAGCCCTATGTACTTTATACTATTGTACATTTCATATTCTCTTACTATTTTCTGTTTTATGTCAGTTTCCTCGTTTATACCTTGAGCTCCAGAAGGCAAGCCTAGGTCTTACTCATCTTTGTACTCCCAATGCCCACCCCAGGACATGATACCCAATAAGTAGGCAGTGAATTTGTCAAATGACTTAGCATATAAGTAAAGAGGACTGAGAGAAGAAACAGACTGTCTTAATCCCACAACAATTTAAATTAAAACCAATATGAGGGATACTGACATGCTCAGTTTATGCAAATCATATTTTTCACAGTTGATACAGCTCCAGAGGATGCTGGCAGCCAGGGGCGTTATCTGTAACAGCTACAACCTCTTCTTACCAGGAATTTCCACGAGGGTGGCCTAGACTGTCCAGCTTTCTTCCCTGATCCATGTTTTAGAAAACCATCAGCAGATAACACACATTTCATGGCTTACCAAAACCCTGAAGAGGCAGCTGTCAGCAATCCAGCAAGGGGGCCATGCCTCAAACCTTACTATAAACCTCTCTGTAGGAGGTACTAGATGAGGAGACAAAAACCCCAAAGCAAAAGCAAACCAAACAAACTAAACCAAACCAAACCAACAGACCCAACAACTCAGCATTACAGTGGAAATCCTGAAGTAGCAAAGTGTTATAGATAGTGCTGGTTTGAAGTCTGAAAGTGGTCCAAGGGATGGGCTTCATGTGCAGAGAAACAAAGGGTAGGAAATTTCCATGGTGACTTCTACTGTGGAACCTACGCAAATTCCCAGTCTCCTGGGCTGAGGTCTGAAATGTTCTCATCTCAAACTGGCAATGGCTGGCTTTCATGTTACTTTCTTTCTGGGGCCCGTGGGACACACCTGAAGATTAGTGGTAGTTTTAAAAATGGCTCTAACATTCTATTCCACCTCTGGTTTTGTCTGCAGCAAGCCTTATTCACTCACAAAACAGATACAGAGTACGGATCTTCTCTCTAAGAAGCACTATGCAGCCGTCCCTCATGGAGCCTGTATCCCGGGACTCACATCCCAGCGAGCACGTGCTAGAACTAGGGGCTCCCTGATGGGCAGTAGAGCCAAGATGCAAAGCTGATCCTCTGAAACTGCCAAGAGCTTCTAAATTTACTTCCTTGCTCAGTTGAACTAAAGCAAATATTTGCACAATAAAAAGGAACTATCCCTCTTAATCAACCTCAAAATGTCTTTCCTCCTGGTTCTCCCTCTGCCCCAAGGGGCAGTTTGAAATGTGTGGGAGGAATGTCAGGTGTTGGGGTGGGCAGCTACAGGCATCAACTGAGCAGGGACTCAGGACAGCAGCCTTCACCGACGCAGTGAACCGCTGACCATCCAGAATGCCAACAGTTCCCTCAGGGACAAGCAATCCTGGGCTCCACGGAAGCTCACTTTAATGGAAGTCAAGTCAACAACAAGCCATGAATGTCTCCTGGCGGCAAGGCCAAGTACTGGGTACTAAGGGAGAGACGGAAGTAAGACACAAGGGCCTGTCCTCATGATGCTTACGGCAAACAGAGAAGTCACCAGAAGGGCCAGAATAACCTCAAAGAAAATAAAGGAGATCTCAAAGCAGAAGACATTTCCTGTAATCTGGGAAATCGGGAAGAGGTTTATAGAAGAGATGATGTTTGAAAGGATCTGGAAGGGTATGTGATGTTAATACAGGAAAATGGGGGGGGGGGCACGGGGAACAACCGTGCAGACAAAATGTCACCCACCAAGACACACGATGGGGTGGGGAAAATATTATTTTCTGAAAAAAAAAAAAAAAAATCAAGCTCATAGCCACAGAGAACAGAGCAGTCGTTGCCAGAGGTGGGAGGGGGGCGCAAAATGGGTGAAGCCGGTCAAAAGGTACAAAGTAAGCCAGTCCTAGGGATATAAGGTACAGCATGGCAAATATAGTTAACAATACTGCAAAGCATATTTGAAAGTCACTAAGAGTTCTCATCACAAGAGAAAAAATGTCTGTAACTATGTTTGGTGATGGATGTTAACTAGGCGTACTGTGGTGATCATTTCACAATATACACAAACATCGAATCATTGTGTGATACACTGGAAACTTACAGAATGTCATATGTTGATTACACCTCAATTAAACAAAATTATCTTCCAAATAGACAGTATGAAAGCACTTAGAGGGAGAATGCTCCCTTTGCTGGGAAGCTGCTTTGATAAGTATCATGCGGGAACGTATCTGAGTCTGCAGGGCCTGATGCTGAGCACAATTATTTTGTGTCAAGTGAGAGGAAGGATTTGCTCGTTGCTCCAGAGATGGAAGGAAAAGGACATGAAAAAAGTGAAATCAGCACCAAGAAACAAGACTTTTTTTCAACTAAATGAAAACCAACCAATGAAAATAACGGGCAACCAAACCTAGAAAACAAGGCATAGGAAAATCTCCTTGTTGTTCCTGAAAATGCTGACTGTTTCTTTTAGTTTTTCTGTTTGCCTCTCCAGTTACTGATTTTTTTAATTTAGTAAATCATCCTCCTATCAGCGGCAGCGACCTCGTCTTCGGGGACAGGGGGCCCTCAGCTCCTGCACCTAATACGGCTGCAAATGGACAGCGCCCCCCTTTCTTACCTGCCTCGCAATCACGTAGCCCTAGAATAAAAAACAATGTAATTCTCCATCTCGTTGACAGATGCCCCAGTGCACTGAGCACAGGGGTCCTAAAAACGGAAATCCAGTAAGTGGCTGTATAGGAGACAGCTTATTCAGTTGAAAATCAGATTGGAGGGAGTCTTATCGAAGCCCAATCCCTGTCTACATAAAATATGGTGACCCCGAGTTTAGGTTTTATTGGTTGAGTGCTGCATAAATGCAATCAAAGCTTATGATACTCTGCTTTCCTTGCAATAAATATCCACTTTAGCAAATTGGAAGGTGGAAGGAAACTAAGTTCTAAAGAGTGTAAATACCTATAAGCACACGTTCGGGGTGGTTACGTGTGCAAACCCTGTGTGGGCTCCGGTTTGGGAGCCCGGGGGCAGCTCATCCCCAGCTGCCTTGTGAGACCTGGCGCTTCGGAGAAGGTTCTTCTTCCCAAGAGGCCGGTGTGGCAGGTTACAACCCCGGGGGGTCAAGGCTAAGTCACTACAGGAGGTTATACTCCCTGGCCTCTCTGCCCTTCCCATCTTTGCTGAACAATCGCACAGAAACGTTGAGAGCTCTGCAAAGGCCCCATGACCACGTGAACGAGTAAATCTTGTTTGCTTTCTTGTCATGAAGGTCCATGAGTCACCTGCAAAATGGGACAAGTAGCCCTGGGGGTAATAAGCCCTTGGGATCCCATTCACAAGCCAGGCTGCGCTCCTGCCCACGAAGGATGAGCACTGGCCGGGATACGAAAGGCTGGCAAACCGTCACATGCACAGAACATGGACACTCTGTCACATGCTCATATCCCTCTCTTGCACACACACAAGAGGACCCGCTGAGATCCAAAGAAATGGTGGTTTACAAAGGCAATCCACCTATAATCCTGGATAAGGACTAAGGGGAAAATCGGTCACTGGGTGGACGCATTATGGCTCTTCTCCCTGGCAGAAGGATCGGGACAAGCTGTCCCTCAGGCACAGCTGGTTTCAGGGAAGGGTCTCTGATGAAAAGGAGGCCAGACGGTGGGAAAAGCAGGTGGCTTACCTCCTCTCCTGCCTCGATGTCCCGGACTGCTCGCAGTAAGAGGTGGGGCCCATTGAACACAATGGAACAATTGGGGTCACAGCTATGATTGAGCAAAGACATACTGGAGGAAAGAGAAAAAGAGGGTAGCGTCACTCAGCAGACAGTCAAACATCTAAAGTTAACGAATATAATCAGCAAAAGACACTTCAGCACAGAGTGGGGGGGGCGGAGAGGACAGGTAAGGTTGACAGGGCACCAGGGACTGAGGGGCTCTAGGAGAAGTCCCAGAAATGTCACTAGCCCACATTGCATAAAGCAAAATGCTCCCCGGGCGCCTGGGTGGCTCAGTTGGTTAAGCGACTGCCTTCGGCTCAGGTCATGATCCTGGAGTCCCTGGATCGAGTCCCGCATCGGGCTCCCTGCTCGGC
>NC_138374.1:80734208-80766761 GCF_054177405.1 Leptonychotes weddellii | reverse complement strand
GGGAGTCTGCTTCTCCCTCTGACCCTCCTCCCTCTCATGCTCTCTGTATCTCATTCTCTCTGTCTCAAATAAATAAATAAAATCTTTAAAAAAAAAAGCAAAATGCTCCCCAAGATGGAGGCTACTTAGGGAAGTGTGTTAACAAAAACCTTTTCTGAGCGCTTTCTGGGGGTGAGTGTGGGGAACAGCTGTCTCCTTAGACGGCAGCCAGGACCCCACCGGCCTTTCTCACACAGCTCTGGTCTGTGCGGCCCCTTTGCAGGACCTGCCTGCCTCCTGAAGGATAACGAGAGTCCTCCCTCTTACACAGACAGCCAAGGGCATCTGCTGACAAGATCCTGGAGCGCCTGGGGCCCCGGCCCAGTCGTTTTAATACCATGGAGGTGGCTTTTTACCATCTGGGAAAGGGAATGAGTTTAAGCTGCACCATACTGGATAATACTCAGAAGAACTGTAACTGAGCGCTCACTGTGTAGAAAGCACTTTCTTAGCCCTTACACAAGTTTTCCAAATTCAAAAATCATTCGAATCTCATGAGGGCCATTGAGAGATGAAGGAACGACCACGGGGAAGTCAACGGCTTGCCCCAGGATGCACAACCAGCAAGTGGGACTGAATTGGAACGAGGTGGCGTGAACTCCGAGCCTGTGCTCTGACCCATCTTTCTCAGGACCCAGACCAACAGACCCTGATTTACAACACTTGTGAGAAGTGAGAAAAACAGCTGAATTCTCAGGTTCACAACTAATGGTAAGAAGGACTATATTTGTATTTGCACCCTCCCAGCATGAAAACAAAATGGACCGAGGAGTGGCTGCAGTGTTCATGGAGGGACAGCCTGGCAGCTCAGGGGAAAAGGGTCCACCTCAGGAGCAGCAGCAGAGAGCACTTCAGAAGGCCAAACCCGGAAAGTCTGGGGCAATGGAGCTTGGAGTATGCTGAGCCAAAAGACCAAATGACCCCAATGGGTGCAACACTGTGAGTCTGGTGAAACACTCTTGTGCTTCTGCCCAGGAGGCTGAGGAACAAGATGAGGGCAGTTGTGGGGCGCCTGGGTGGCTCAGTCGGTTAAGTGACTGCCTTCGGCTCGGGTCATGATCCCAGGGTCCTGGGATCAAGCCCCACATCGGGCTCCCTGCTCAGCGGGGAGCCTGCTTCTCCCTCTCCCTCTGCCTGCCTCTCTGCGTACTTGTTCTCTCTCTCTCTCTGTCAAATAAATAAATAAAATCTTTAAAAAAAAAAAAAGATGAGGGCAGGTGGGGGAATAACCAATTTTTTTAGATTTATTTATTTACTTGAGAGAGAGAGCATGAGCAGGGTGAGGGGCAGAGGGAGAGGGAGAAGCAGACTCCTCTCGGACCAGGGACTTGATCCCATAGGACCCGATCCCAGGATCCTGAGATCATGACCTGAGCCAAAGGCAGATGCTTAACCGACTGAGACACCCAGATGCCCCAAGGTAATAACCAAGTTTTGTTAGCATCCACGATCCCCAAATTCTTACCCCAAGGCTCCCGAGATCAAGAATTTAGGTGTGGGCGCCTGGGTGGCTCAGTTGGTTAAGCCACCGCCTTCGGCTCAGGTCATGATCCTAGAGTCCCGGGATCGAGTCCTGCATTGGGCTCCCTGCTCGGCGGGGAGTCTGGTTCTCCCTCTGACCCTCCCCCCTCTCATGTGCTTTCTCTCTCTCATTCTCTCTCTCTCAAAAAATAAATAAATAAAATCTTTAAAAAAAAAAAATAAAAAAGAATTTAGGTCTGAGGTGGGCTTCTTTGCTCATACCACAGCATATACTACAGGGTTATAAAATTCTTTTCTTTAGGGCGCCTGGGTGGCTCAGTTGGTTAAGCGACTGCCTTCGGCTCAGGTCATGATCCTGGAGTCCCGGGATCGAGTCCCGCATCGGGCTCCCTGCTCGGCAGGGAGTCTGCTTCTCCCTGTGACCCTCCTCCCTCTTGTGCTCTCTGTCTCTCATTCTCTCTCTCGCAAATAAATAAATAAAATCTTTAAAAAAAAAAAATTCTTTTCTTTAAACGTAACATTTTCCATTTTCTTAGAATTTATCATTAGGTTTCGAGCATTGCTCTTGAACCAGCTGTGGCAATTGCCTTTCTGACACCTTCCACAAGGTCGGGGAGCTGGGTGAATTACAGTTGTTTCTTCTAGTAAATGAAATACCATTTGCCCTACCTCGGATATAGGCCAACACCAACTTCCTGCATCTCCGCATTACAGATGGTGAAAGCATTGCAGATCACCTGTAAAAACAAGGGGAAGACAATCAGGATTACCAGAGTCACCTAAGAAACTTTGCAGGCAAGAGAACACAAATGTTCAAAATCAAACGTAGGAGTTTTAATACTTTAACAGTTGCTTTGGAAAGATCCAAGCCAAACAGGGATGCT
Source organism: Leptonychotes weddellii (assembly GCF_054177405.1). Taxonomy (NCBI): domain Eukaryota; kingdom Metazoa; phylum Chordata; class Mammalia; order Carnivora; family Phocidae; genus Leptonychotes; species Leptonychotes weddellii. The sequence goes on along the minus strand of NC_138374.1, from coordinate 80,764,356 downwards.
CTTTCATTTGCAAAAGAAGGTATCTGGGACACATTTTCCTTAAGAACATCAGGTTAAGTGCAGAAATAGCAACATCCTGTACAAAACCTTAAACCAGCACAGGGACTGTTAATTTCAATCTAATCCTCTCCTCCAAAGTTACACAGTTCCATTACAACATTAAGTTTCAGAATACAAATAATCTATTTATTGAGCACTAGACTCCTACCACCTTGAATTTTCTTTTCCCCTCAAATTGCCTGCAATTTCCAAATGCCACTATGTATCCATGAGGAACAGCAGCCTGTCTTTTATTCCTACAAAGAGGGAAGGACACCCCGAGAGAGTCTGCGATCGGAGCTGACGGACCACAAGGAGCACAGAAAGTCATTCATTCCAGCCATGGCATTTACTATGGACATGGAAGGGCCTCACCGACTAGATAGCACAGTCCTATACCTTATGGGGAGTGGGCCAAAAGGAATAGAAGATGTGATCACTGTGTTCAAAGGACCTCAAAACCTGTGGAAGGCCACCCATAATCACAAAAAGAGCACTGGACTTAGAATCAGAAAACCTAGGTCCTGGCCATACATTGCTGCCTCAGGCAGGTGCTGGGATGAGCAGTGAAGGAATAAAGCAAAGTTCCTGCCTTCATGAAACTTAAATTCTAGTGGGGGGTGGGCGTGCACGTTCGTGTCAGAAGAAAGAGCAAGTGCAAAGGTCCTGGGGTGCAAATGTTCTTAGGTACAGAGTAACAGCAAGAAAGCTGGTATGGGCAAAGCAGGGCAAGGGAGAAGAAGAAAGGTGAAATATGAGATCAGAGTGGTAGTTAGATCGTTAGGTGCTTAGAGCTATGTCTAAATTGTTTTCTAAATGAGACAGAAAGCCACTGGGTTGCTTCTGAGCCAAGGCATGAATGGATCGGATTTCTGTTTGGAAAGGATCACTCTGACCATCGTGTAGAGAATGGGCTATAGAAAGGCAACCGTGGAAGGAGAGGGAATGAGAAGCTCAGGTGAGGTTGGAGGCCTGGATGTCGGTGGCAAAAATGGGGAGAAGTGAGTGGTGCTGCCAACAGGATTTATGACAGACTATCCAGGGGAATGGAGAGAGTCAAGGATCAGGTTTGAGCATGGACCCAAACGGGCTCCATAATGTTGCCATTCATTAACAGGAGCAAGACTGGGAAAGGAGCAGGTTTGGTTGCAGGGAGCTGGGAGCAAGGCCAGGCGCTCTGTTTCAGCCATGTTAAATTTGAAACGGCCTATTAGACATCCCAGCCAAGACCAAGTACAAGCGGAGCGCCTGGAGTGGGGGGTAGCAGACGGGCTGGAGACGGACGCTTAGGACAAGAAAGAACAAAGCCCATCAAGAAGAAAGCAGAAGAGGCCACCGCAGACCCGCAGACTTGAGATGAACCAGGGACCACAAATGGATGCTGACTCACTGTTATAGTTTCTGTAGAGGAAAAAAAAAAAAAAAGAAAGAAAACAAGCGACAACGAATGTCTTTAAATCAGGTTTATATGAAAGAACGTAAAGTATGAAAAAGCGCTCAGTCCTTTGAGACTCCTCCACTGCTCTAAAGAGCTCTTCTATGAAATCTAGTGCAACCTATCATGATTTAGCATTTCCTCTAAAAGTCTGTTAAAACTGCAGTCTCAAATCAGGAAATAAGTTGGTGTATTTTAAACACACTAGTTAAATTGCTCTAAGGGCATGTGTTTCATATTAAGTCACAACAGTGTACTGCCTACACATATTTATGTATAAAAATGTATGTATATTTATGTATAAAATGGATGGTGGAAATGCAGGACAAAAGATCCTGTGTTTTCTTTTAGAAACTTTACACATTTTTAAATGGGTATGAATTTGGGGGCGGGGAATAGAAACTTTAACATGTATTTTTAAAGTGTAATCAGGACTTTACCAACAGTAAGCCACCAATGAAACACCGGATCTAACCCATCTAATCTGTTAACTTTTTTTTTTAAAGATTTTATTTATTTATTTGAGAGAGAGACAGCGAGAGAGGGAACACAAGCAGGGGGAGTGGGAGAGGGAGAAGCAGGCTTCCCGCGGAGCTGGGAGCCCGATGCAGGGCTCGATCCCAGGACCCTGGGATCATGACCTGAGCTGAAGGCAGACACTTAAAGACTGAGCCACCCAGGCGCCCCTCTGTTAACTTTTGAATTAAACCAAAATGTAAACATTTTGTTTCTCCACTGTGAAGCAAATTAAAGGCTTTTCCAGAATAGGTTTATTCTGACAGAATTTTTTAAAATAAAGAAAAAAGAACTAACAAGGGGAAATGTCAACTTCCTCCAGGAAACTTTCCCGGATCCCTCAGACCTAGCCGATTTACTCATCTCGTTAGCAGCATTTATCATCCTGGTTCATTATTTACCCATTTACTTGACACCAAACACAACTCCTGTGTAAAATACTCAGAGGGCAGTGATGGTGGTTCCTTGCGTGAAAGACACTAATATAGGTTTTTCTGGGAGATGGATGGTTGTGTGGGTGTGGTCCTCAGTGTCCCCAGGGGGGTACTCTCTAGGACAGGGTCAGAGAAGACACCAGAAGTAAGTCACAGGTATCCTGTAGGTGTGGAAGAGGAGAGACCAGATGTGGTTCCATACTCTACCAAGGAGTAAGGAGAAGTTCATCTTCCATCTCTCTTGTCCTTTGGCATCCAATCTGTTGATATCCCTGCTGGATCTCTTTGTCCATTCTCGCTCTCCACTCTGGCTTTTGTTTCAAGCTCTTTTCCATTAGTCCAATGGATGGGACAACAGGCTTAGGCCTCAGAAGAGACCAAGGGCTTGTTTGATCCTCTGTTTAAAATGCCAGGGGCCTGGGGCGCCCGGGTGGCTCAGTCAGTTAAGTGACCTACTCTTGATTTCAGCTCAGGTCGTGATCTCGGGGTCATGAGATTGAGCCCCGCAATAGGCTCCATGCTGGGTGGGGAGTCTGCTTGGGATTCTCTCTTTCCTTCTCCCTCTGCCCCTTCCCCACATTCCCCACCCCTCAAATAAATGCCAGGGTCCTGATATATGAGGCACAAAATAAATGTGTGCAAAATGAAGGAATGAATGAATGGGCAATAGTCCCCACATCCCTCGCCTTCCCTCCTACTTCTCTGGCATCTTTTTCTTTGTTAACTTTCCTCCCTTCTTTTCCTTTTCCTATTTTCACTGGTACCTCTCTGCTATTCTCATTCTGCCCTACTCCACAATATAGGTAGGATGTTTTAAAGTCCTACTGAGCCAACCAGACAAGTCCCTCTTTCATATTATTCTGAGAGGCGTTGTATGCCAGGTTTCTTGAGCTAAAACAGTTTAACTTTTGCCTACTCCCACTTTTATTAAAAATACTGGTTTAACTCACTAGTATATCCATATGTGCTCAAGTGAAAATCTGAAAGGAATTTCTCTTTATACCAAGAAATAAAAGAATGGAAATAAAGCCCAGAAATAAAAGTTTAGACACTTCTCAAAGTATTTCTTTGTATAAACAGTTTTCTTAGAAAAGTGCACAGTTTAAACAATTAATGAATGAAGACTTCACACAGACGCCTTTAGAAAAGCATATTAATGGGATTATTTCCATTAAAAAAACAAGTTAAAAAATTCTTTCTAAAAATTAAACTGGAGTATTATGGAGTATTACTTTAAAATATTTCTCATAACATAAAATTAAAACATACATTTAAATTATTTTATAATTATCAAATATGGTTATGTGTATTCTTACAATATTTCTTTTGAGGTAATCAAAAGCCTTTATAACACTGTAGCTTTTCTAGATAGTAAAACTCCACTGAGTTGGTACAAGTGATTGTTGAACCTCTCTATTTTGTAAAAAACAAGTAAGTAAAATTTTAAATATTCTATAAAACATGATAAAAATCCTTAACAAAGTAGGTTTAGAGGGAAAATACCTCAACGTAATAAAAGCCATGTATGAAAAACACACAGCTAACATCATACTCAATGGTGAGAACTGAGAGCTTTTCCCATAAGATCAGGAACAAGACAAGGATTTCTACTCTCACCCCTCTTATTTGACATAATACTAGAGGTCCTAGACACAGCAGTCAGACAAGAAAAAGAAACAAAAGGCATCAAAATTGGTAAAGAAGAAATAGAACTTTCACTATTTACAGATGACATAATACTATTTTTAGAAAACCCTAAAGATTTCACCAAAAAACTACCAGAACTGATAAATGAATTCAGAAAGGTTGCAAGATACAAAACCAATATAGAGAAATCCATTACATTTCTATACCCTAGCAAGGAAGAAGAAGAAAGGGAAATTTGGAAAACAATCACGTTTACAATTGCACCAAAAAGAATAAAATGCCTAGGAATAAACTTAACCAAAAAGGTGAAAGACCTGTACTCTGAAAACTATACAACACTGATGAAAGAAACTGAAGACAACACAAACAGAAAGCTATTTCATGCTCATTGACTCGAAGAACAAATATTTTTAAAATGTCCATACTACCCAAAGCAATCTACAGATTTAATGCAATCCTTATCAAACTACCAACAGCATTTTTCAGAGAACTAGAACAAATAATCCTAAAATTTATACGGAACCACAAAAAACCCAAATAACCAAAGCAATCATGAAAAAGAAGACTAAAACTGGGGGCATCACAACCCACAATCCCAGATTTCAAGTTATTCTACAAAGCTGTCATCATCAAGACAGTATGGTACTGGCACAAAAACAGACACATAGATCAATAGAACAGAATAGAGAGTCCAGAAATAAACCCACAATTATATGGTCAATTAATCTTTATCAAAGGAGGCAAGACTATACACTGGGGAAAACAGTCTTTTCAACAAATGGTGCTGGAAAAACTGAACAGCTACATGCAAAAGAATGAAACTGGATCACTTCTTTCTTACACCATACAAAAATATAAATTCAAAATGGATTACAGATCTAACGTGAGACCTGAAACCACAAAAATCCTAGAAGAGTGCACAGGCAATAATTTCTGACATTGGCTATAGCAACATTTTTCTAGATATGGTCTCCTCAGGCATGAGAAATAAAAGCAACAATAAACTATAGGGACTACATCAAAATAAAAAAAGCTTCTGCACAGCAAAGGAAACAAATAGCAAAACTAAAAGGCAGCCTACAGAATGGGAGAAGATATTTGCAAATGACGTATCTGATAAAGAGTTAGTGTCCAAAATATACAAAGAACTGATACAACTCAATACCCCAAAACCAAATAATCCAATTAAAAAATGGGCAGAAAACATGAATAGACATTTCTCCAAAGAAAACATGCAGATGGCCAAGAGACACATGAAAAGATGTTCAACATTAGCTCAACATCAAGGAAATGCAAGTGAGATATCACCTCACACCAGTCAGAATGGCTAAAATCAAAAACACAAGAAATAACAGGTGTTGGTGAGGATGTGGAGAAAAAGGAACCCTCGGACACTGTTTGTGTGAATGCAAACTGATGCAGCCACTGTGGAAAAGTTTGCTCAAAAAAATACAGAGCTTCCTCAAAAAAATTAAAACTACAATTACCACATGATCCAGTAATTCCTCTGCTAGGAATTTACCCATAAAATATGAAAGCACTAATTCAAAAACATACATGCACCCCTATGTTTATTGCAGCATTATTTACAATAACCAAATTATGGAAACAACCCAAGTATTCATCGATTGATGAATGGATAAAGCAGCTTTGGTATGTATTTACAGTGGAATATTAGTCATTAAAAAGAATGAAATCTTGACATTTGCAACAACATGGATGGATCTAGAGAAATAATGGTAGGTGACATAAGTCAGTCAGAGAAAGACAGATATCATGTGTTTTCACTCATATGTAGAATTTAAGAAACAAAACAAAGGAACAAAGAAAAAAGAGACAAACCAAAAAAGAAACTCTGAACATAGAGAACAAACTGATGGTTACCAGAGGGGAGGTGGGTGGGGGGATGGGTGAAATAGGTGATGGGGATTAAGGAGTGCACTTGTCATGATGAGTAATGCATACAATTGTTGAATCACTATATTGTACACCTATAACTAATTTAACACTGCATACTAACTCTACTGGAATACACAGATACATAAAATATAGATATCATATATAAATATTCTAGGAACCAAATTTTTACATCATTTGGTTCAGGTTCTACGTCCAGAACCTGACATTTGTGTTCTGCGATTAAAAGATCCCCTGTAGCAATCACACCGAAACACAAATACTATTTCAGAGAGTTATTTTATACACATGTTCAAATTTCACATTTCCCTCAAATTTTCTGAACTGGAAGCTTTTTATTGTAGCAGCAGATAAATTAAGGCATATGAGACATGAGGGAAAATCACCTTTTAATGGCAAAGCTGAACTGCTGTAAGAAAACGTACAACCCATTCTATGCCATAGAGTCCTCTACGCCGTAACAGAAGAAGCCATCCACTCCCCAGCACCCCCTCACCCTCAATACTCACTTCTACAAAGAAGTCAGTCTGTGTGTGAGTAGCCGTAGCTGGCTTCTAGCCGACCTTGAAGAATGCTTTCAATTTCAAAAGATATAAAGTTTAAAACATTTAAACAAAAGGGAACTCAGTTCCTAAACACAAACATCAGGCAGTTTCCTCAAAGACCATCTGCATCTCCTTTACAATTTCTCTATTTAAGGCATAAGTAGAATGCTTAGGACACAAAAATGTGACACACAGAGTTTATTCATTAGAGAGGCTAAAGGTAAATTTTCAACAGAGAACTTACTGCATTTCATTTTATCAAGGTCTGTGCACAGAAGGAAAGGAAGTAGGGAGAGTTGGCAGATATGAAAACCCAAAGCAAAGGTTTTTGTACAAAATAATTGCCCCCCTCCACCACTACCCCAGCACTATTAATTCTCTAACTTTAGAAGCATGATAAGGATTTCAGTCAGGGTATATTATTATTCTCCATGCCATATGACATTTTATTAAAGACAACTATTTTTTTTTTCAGAATCTTCTCATAAACCTCAAGAGATTTATTTATTTTTTAAAGATTTATTTATTTGAGAGAGATGGGAGGAGAGAGAGAGCATGCAGGGGGAGGGGCAGAGGGAGGGAGAGAGAGAATCTCAGGCAGACTCCCCGCTGAGCACAGAACCCAATGCAGGGCTTGAAGTCACATCCCTGAGATCATGACCTGAGCAGAAACCAAGAGTCAGTGGCTTAACCGACTGAGCCACCCAGGAGCCCCTAAACCTCAAGAGATTTAAAACTTTACCCCTGATCCTTTCTATCAGCATGTCAAATATTGAACCATCTCTCATGATTCAACCCAGGCCTTTCCTGATATCCTACTCCCTCCTTTGGTCACTCCTTTACAACCTTTCCCTAGCCGTGAAAATGAAAGGTATATAAACCACCAACCAGAAGAAGAACAGGAGGGAACCAGGTTGGGGAAGGAGGTGAGCTTGGGAGTGAAGAAGCAGCAATAATAACAAAAAACACAAATCCCAGAATTCCAGAAGGCTTACAACAATAAGGATGGTTACACATCTTTTCCATTTCAGTCTTTAAAAATCGATCAATAAAACAATTAGTGCAACATAGTCTCCCTTTGCTGGGAAATAGTGGGAGAGCCTCCATGTTTCATTCGTGAGTTGGCTGTGAGCTGGGGTGCCCGGCCCCATCACTGCACTGCTCCACAGCCAGCCTTGTGGAGTCTGACCTTTGGAAGTTTTCTAATGTTTCTGTCACAGGCTCTTCTGTTCACAAACCTAAGGGACCACTGGTTAAAGACAGCAAGTGAGGATGCTGGAAAACAGGTAAGGAGGAACATAAAAATGGTAAGTGTATATGACTCAAGATGCTCCATTATAATGACTTTTATCGGGAAGAAATTCTTCCATACCACCTCAAGATGTCTCTAGTATTTAGAAAATGCTAGAAGGAGAACATATAATTAGTATGTAATCTTACTTTTAGCAGATGGCATGAAAACTATTAAAGTCTCCAGTGTGTTATTTGAAATGCGCTTGCACCTAGCCCCCTAAAACTTTCTCTTATGTCATCACTTAGAAACATGAAAATTATAAAATTTAATCTAGCTGGTTTTCTAAAGAGTAGATTATAAGAATGGTAAGCATCAGGTTTTAAAAGCATGATGCTAACGCCCAAACCAAAAACATTCATTTAAATGTATGTTGATAGATTAATAAAAATGTTAATTAAATGTTTATAAAAAATATTCATTTAAATGTTGATAATCTAATTTAAAGCAACTTAAACCATGGGTACCACTTGTTAAATGGGAAAGCTAAAAATCTGTCTTTATATTATATGAATATTATTAAAGATTTTACAAATGCACTTTATAATACAAACCAAGTAAAAAATAAAATAATCTAACTTAAGAACCACATCTTTACCACATCCCATATCATAACACACTTGGACATGTGTTCCAGACCCTGTACGTTTGAATACTATCTGTTTCCACAATGGCAATGGTGTCAGTCACATTTCCAGCTACGGTCACAAAGAGTGCACAATAGACACACCAAATATTCAACAATGATTTGCAAAGGCTAAAATCAATATCAAGGCCAGTGTCATAAGAGAAGGGATAGCAATCCTAAAATCGCGCTTCCTGTTCTAGAGCGTTCCCAAGGCAGAACTACCAATTGTTATCAAATGAGGATTCACAAAATGAAGGCCTTTTGGATAACAGGTCTGTCTTCAGAAACCCACCCATATTTTCATTTTTCTAAGGGCTCTCCTCACGGCACAGCCCATTATGTCTTCAACAACTGTCCTTGACAAGAGAAAGCAAAACAGGAATGATAGTCACAAATTTGTCCATTGTTCTTTGTTCTTCCCTTCAGGATATTCCCTGGCATTCCACCTCCTTATATCACTCAGCTGATGAGAAAAGCATTTGCAACAGGTGTCTGTCAAGTATGTATAAAAGTATAAAAGCTCTTAACAGGGTTTCCATCGTGTCATTTTGCTCCCATATCCTGAGGCTCAGAAAAACAACGATATTCTTAAATAATTTATTACTGGATATTGTTATAGTTTCCATAGCTCTGCCATAAGCGTGCTTTCTGGGAAACATTTCACGTAGTCCTGCTCCTGTCCAGAAAGTGTATTATCACGACCAGCTCAACTTTCCCCCACAGATAACACTTAAGGATTCTTCTGTTCAGCTTGAGTCTCTACAAATGTTCTCTTATGTGATAATCTAGTTTCATGATTCTCTTTCCAGGTAATTGGAGCAAAAATCTACCCCGAGGCAGTGTGGTCTTCTGCTCTGTAATGTCTCTTGGTTTGAGCTAAAACCCAAAATGTGGTACACTGGGTGCGGGGCATCCCCTGAGGGAGGCTGAACTGTATGCGGCACAGTTTGGCCCAGATCCGCCATGTTTTTCCATCACGTTAATGGAGAAAAGCAAACTACAGAAAAAATGTTCCATGTGGAAGATAAAACCAAACCAACTGCTTCATGCAATCTTCAGTGAAAGATAGATTCCAGGGTGAGCCGAGGTTACTCTCTGTAGAAATTGAGGTGACTATTCTTTCCAGGAGAAATTCTGTCAGGCAAGGGTTTGTCATGCTGATCCTACTTGACACTGACACCTCAGGGAGTGACAATCGCACATGATAGCATGAGGAGTGCACATGGTGCATCTACAAGCTGCATGGGCTTAGAGGTCGGGGGGTGTTCTAGGGACTAGTAGCTGGGTGGTTTCTGGGAGGCAGTTGTAGGAGACAAGAGGGCACCTCAATAGGTCAATCCTTCCGGGGTTGCCCATGCACACCCAGTCCCTGATGACTGAGAAGGAAAAGAGAAGACAAATCATGGCCTCATTCCCCACCACCCCCTGTTTCTCCAGAGGTAGCTCATAAGTGCCCCTTCCCTGCTTCCTTCCAGCCACTCATGCGGATAGCCAGAGACACAAAACACACTGGTGGGATTTCTACTTGATCATTTGTCCCTCCTGGCACCCCGATGAATACATACATGGTACTCTTCCCAGCCTCTCTCCTGACCAGATTCCTGCACTGGCACCTAGATGAAGCACCAGCATATTGCTCCTGCACCCCTTTAGTGGTGACCTCCGGAGAGTTCCAAGGGAGGTCCCCTCCCTGGGTCAGCATTCATCAGAATATGAAGAGAGGAGGGAATTTGGAAAAATGGATTAAATATATCTTTTTTTTTTAAGATTTTATTTATTTGAGAGAGAGAGCGCGCGAGCAAAAGAGAGCACATGCAGGTGGAGAAGGAGAAGCAGGCTCCCTGCTGAGCAGGGAGCCTGATGATGTGGGGACTTGATCCCAGGACCCGAGATCATGACCTGAGCCGAAGGCAGACGCTTGCTTAACCGACTGAGCCACCCAGGCGCCCCTGTATCTTTTCTTTTTTAATGTCCACTACTGAAAGTTAAGTTTAACAAACTCTTCTTAGCGGCGCTCCTGTGGGAGCCTCCTGACTGCCTCGCTGCGGGAGGGAGGCTCTCTGGCTCGTGCTCCCGAATTTGCCCATGAAGCTACTCCCACATCCTGCACTGTAGAAAACAGCCATTTCTTGATATTTGAGTTCCAAGAGGGTAGAAATTCTATTTCATGACTTTCTCCCCCTGGCTCAGACTGGTCTGACACACTGAGCATGCTCAAAAAATGTTTGCTGAGTGAATGTCGGTGGACAGAGTGAGTACATTTGGTACCAGTGACTTTGTTACGTTAGCCTTTGTGACTTCCATATAGCATTGCTAATAAGCCAAGGCAATTGTCATTATGCAAAAACAACAAAAATCTCTTCTTGTCCTTCTCTCTTTCCCTCCTTCCTCTGTCTCCCTGTCTACATTCCTTCTTACAAGCACTTGCTCAGCGACCTACATGGACCAGGTTCTGGAGCTGCAGGGAGATGTCAGCATGGACCCCGCCCTCCATGATGCTGAGACCAGCCGGGGACGAGGCGGCACTAGGCAATGAATCACAAACATGGCACGAGTGCCCAGCAGAGGGGTCATGAGCTCAGCGGGAACAGGTCAGGGAAAGGAGGTACCTCAACCTGGACTCACAAGGATCACCCACACTTCTTATTCCTTCTGTGACATCATGGGAAAGTATTAATTATAAATTCTGGAAAATGTTTTCCTGAGATTGAAGAAAGTTGGCATAAGTTTCATACTCACACAGACTACTTTCACTTCTAAAAGTGGAAGGTGGTGACATCTGATAACAGCAGATGTTACAAAAGTCAACATGGGAAGTAAAAAGAAGCGAGACATGGGGTTTTGCCACGGCATGTGGAACAAAATACATACCCATGGCATTCCCTGGTTTAAAATAAAAAATCTTACAAACCTCTAAAATGTGTCATGTTCCTAGTCTACCTCACTGCAGGTGGAGGAAGGAAAAAGCAGAGCGATATTTTTATTTTATTTATTTATTTATTTGACAGAGAGAGCCAGCACAAGCAGAGGGAGAGGAAGAAGCAGACTCCCTGCTGAGCAGGGAGCCCGACATGGGGCTCGATCCCAGGAACCTGGGATCATGACCTGAGCCAAAGGCACCCGCTTACCCGACTGAGCCACCCAGGTGCCCCAAAGCAGAGCGATATTAAAGACAGTCGTGCCTGAAATGCCCTGATGTAATTCTTTCTCTGAAGAGCCAGAAAGGAGATACAGGGAGGCCTGAATGCAGGGGCAGGGGCACCTGACGAGGGGCGCTGTCAGGAGGGGGGGGTGGCAGGGGTGCTGGGACCCAGCGGCCCTCAGACCTTTCCTCCATCACCTGCTGAGGCCACCTGAACATCACACCAATGAACCCACTGTTTCCAACCAGGCAAAGCCTCACTGAGGCGCACCCGTCCTGCCTGAGGGAGGAGCATGGGCGCCCCCACAGTGCCCCATCTCAAAGCACTTCTGGTTTGCAGTCTCCTGGGAGCTCCAGCCCGGGGAGCTCTTAGAACAGTGTCTTCATTTTAAGGATGAGGAAAGGAAGGCTAAGGGAAATCAATACACCATTCTGAGGCTAGATACTCACCTGCTCTCACGCATCAGCAAGATTTAGTTTATCAAAGTAACCTTCCCAGCAGAAAACTCAGCCCTGAAGGAATTATACACAAGACAGGCTGAGGGGAAGGGGTTAAGTGCCAAGAAAGATCTGGAACGGTGCTGTCCTGTACCCCTGCCCTCAGAAATAGAGGTTTATTCACTCATTCATTAAGGGCCTATTTTATACAACAGGCACAGTCTAGGCACTAGGAAGGGGGGAGGAAAATCCAGTCCTTTCAACCAGTTTGCCTAGTGAAATAAGAAAACTAAAAACACATCACGTTTTTCTCTAATTCTGACAAATTTTAGCCTTTCTCAGCCAAGATAATTTTCCTGACTATTGGCCATATTTCTTTGTAAGTCACCCTGTCAAGAACCAAGTTGCAATAATGCAGGGCGGTACTCGAATCTGTCAGATCAATTCAGAAGCACATGAGTCTGCTGCCTGTCCATGGCCCTGGGAGGCACGCAGGCCTCCCCACACTCTGATCATCGGCAGGAAAGATTGCTGGGGATTACCGAAGACCAGCTGGGAGATGTAAAGGAAAATGGATGGCCTTTGAATTTTCCACTCTCCCACTGTCTGACTGCAGCCAGCCACCATTACCAAATTAGTGCCACAAAGAAAGGGATATTCTCTCCCTGCGGCAGGCCGGAAAGATAAATCAGCTACAAAAGAGCAAATGGCTACAGAAAGAAAGAGCAAATGAAACCCTGACACTCTGTTGTGCGAATGTCACAGTATTTGCAGGTGGTCACACACGGAGCTAACAGAGACAGAACTGCAGAGAACCTTCCCCTCCCACTCTGGCCCTCTTCCTATCTCCCCTCAAAGTAAATGTGATGGTTTTCTCTTTCAGGAGTGCCTTTCGCCTTCCCACCTGATCACACTTTTTTTTTTTTTTAAAAGATTTTACTTAATTATTTGACAGAGAGAGAGAGAGAGAGAAAGAGCCTGAGCAGGGGGAGGGGCAGGCAGAGGGAGAAGCAGGCTCCCCGCTGTGCAGGGAGCCCGACGTGGGACTCGATCCCAGGATCCTGGGATTATGACCTGAGCTGAAGGCAGACACTGAACCAAATGAGCCACCCAAGTGCCCCCACCTGATCAAATTTAAAAACATCCAGGAATTAGTATTTTTATGTGGGGTGCAATGTGCTAAATTATGTGTCTGCATTTCCGTATTATTGGCCAATTAATTTTGATTAATAAGAACCCAGAAATAAAGAACTAGAATTTACCAGAAAGCTGTAAAGCAGAAAAACTGTGAGAATTAAATGAGATAATAATGCATGCAGGCCTGGGAAGGGCTCCTGGCACATAGAGAGCTTTGTAAGTAGTAATGAGGTCGTTATTATTACCAAAATTCATCAACTGTAAGACACACTCGATGAAGAGTCAGATGCACCATTTTATTGCATTCTACTAAGAAAAAGTATAAGCAAACTATGTCAAGTTAGCTGTTGTGAAATGGATTCCAGTACCAGGAATATAAAATTGTGAAAAAATATACGGTTTGGAATTAATGAAATACCACATCACTGTGTATACCTCCAGGTTTTGGCAGAACGGAAGTCATGCTCTGCATAACTGATGTGTGAGAACAGGACGTTTGCGTCACCTCAGCCACATCAGGCCCTGAGCTTCTGGCCACCCCTCCATCTCTCAGGGCTTCTCCACCGAACAGACTGGCTTGCTGTCCTCCACTCTTAGCATCACCCAAACTCATTCACCACCACTTCCAGTTCTTTGTTTGCAGCATCCTCTGAGTCAGTTCTCATAAAACAGACTATCATAAGTCACTCAAAACCCCAAATACAACCTTGATCTAGAGTTACATTGCTTGTGCCAAGTTAACGGTCTGGCCAAATTTGGCCATACTCTGGAGGTGACTCAATGCACATGGGTTCCCAGCATCTTCTTTCAGTACTGATTTAGCAGGGCAATTTCCCTTGGAACGGAGTTTAAATCAGTTGCTTTAAAACCCAAGTTCACATTTCTTTTCCCGCCTACCACACAGCTCTCTCTAAATAACCAAGGGAAAGCACTTTGGAGGACAATTTGGGTAGAGAAGCAGCAGATGGATTTCAAAGCCATTCTGACAGACCGTACAGACAGGTCCTGAATGTTCTGGAATCTGAGCTGGCTATTTTTCACTGACAGCACTGACCTTCAAGACCATTAACATGTACAGGAACTGAAGAAAGATACATAAAGACATATACAGAAACCATATAGGAACTAAACCAAAATGGGGCACAGGGTTTCTGCATCCCACTTATTACCTGCAATGCCAAGGAGTGGGTGAGTACTCCCCTAAAACACCAGCCAGGGTCCTTGGTGGCCAAGAGCCCACTGCATTCCTTGACTATACAAAGATCTGACAGTGAACTGTCCACTCAGTGGTCATTTTCCCATGATGCAAAAAACACTCTTCAGATGTTTTTAAAAATATTTTTTCATGATGATAGATAAATCATAACTATTAAAAGTCAGAAGGGGGCACCTGGGTAGTTCAGTTGGTTAAGCATCCGACTCTTGGTTTCAGCTCAGGTCATGATCCCAGGGTCGTGAGATCAAGCTCCACATCAGGCTCTCATACTCGGCAGGGAGTCTGCTTCTCTCCCTCTGCCCCTCCCTCTGCTAGTGCTCTCTCTCTCTCTAAAATAGATAAATAAATCTTTAACTAAATAAATAAAAGTCAGATTATGCTGCTTGTGGTCTGGCCATTAAAACACCCCACTTCTTTACACTGTCCTTTATAACAATTACTCTCAGAATTGCCCCTTGAAGAAGACACTCAAACTTCTTAATTTGTGAGATTCAACAGTTCTCCTGCCGCTCACTATCACAAATAAAAGAATCAGGTTTTCCTTTTCCTGGGTTATATGCAGATTTAATTAGTTACTTTAAAGAAAAAAAAAATAAAATTCCAAATGATTCTTTCTTTCCCTCCAGCCTTATTTTGCACATGCTCCTCATTTTCCCCCAACATCTAAATGCAAAACAGAACATATTCGCTGAAGGAATCAGGGTTTGATAATTACAGCAAGCATAACTGAATTTGCATATGTGGGGTTTCCAACTTTGAATTCAGAGACAATGAATGGCCTAACAGCCCAAACAAGAATTAATCTGCTGTTTCTGAAAAAAAATTTAGTAAATTATCAATGGTGGTTAAAGAAATGTTGGTTTTAAAGAAAATAACAGAAATACTCCTAAGTGAAGATGATTATGGTAAAGCTTATTTGGAGGAGAAAAAATATAAATCAAAGCATTATCTGTAAAAGGTAAGCCCGAAGAGCTGAAATGCAAGGATCGCTTTGGGAAATAGGGAAAAATGAAACTGAAGGAAACAAGGCATGAAAAGAAGGGAGGATTAAGAGAACAATGAATGAGTCGACAACAAAAAAGTTACAAAGACTCCCAGGAAAGAGAATTCCTGATGGTCAGTATCTATTGGATTGTCATGATGAAAAAGAGAAGATCGACAAGAATTGAAAAAAAAAAGGTAAACTCATGATTTTATATGGCTATCTCCTGATCTAATTCAGCCCGTGAATCAGAAAGCTGATTTTCCGAAGCAAATGAAAGCAGCAGCAGGTTATTGGTAAACGGGGAGAATACTGGGTGATGGGCATCGTTGTTAACCAGTGCTCTAATCAAATTAATTTGAGAAGACTGTGATACTCGCCTCTCAGAGTCTCCTGTGAAAGACTAAGGAAAGGTAACCCCCCTGCTCCCAGCATGGCTGGCATTCTATGCAAAAGAAACACTGAAAGTCAACATATGCCAACAATATGTTTTGTAGGCTAGTGTAGATGCTCCAGGTTCTTGCTAAGCTAAAGTAGATATTGCCCTGGGTACACACTGCAGCAGAGAGTCGTAAAAACACTTCCTAAAACAATGAGCCTCAACTCCCCAATGTCCTCAAGGGCATATACAGTGTCCTGTCCCAAGAGAAGTTGGCCGCCCTTCCTTATTCAGGGGTTACTGCAAATCTACTCGAGGTGAAGTCTAAGTATCTTTAGTTTTAGGAAGGCACTAGATTCCAAACAGAAAGGTAGTCATCAGCTAGAGTAGGCAGCAATTAGAGGCTGAACAGGAGGCTCTAAGAATCTAAAACAAAGGAACTTGATAGGCATGTAATCATGAAATCCCCAAAATATCCCAGAAAGTGATAAAAATAAATACCTTTGGGTAAAGTGTTGATATGTCCCCAAAGAGGAATTCAAGATAGCTAGACCTCTTTGGTCATAATATCAACTATTATCCGTGTATTCAGGAGAAAGAAATAAGGCAAGATGATACTCTCTTTTTTTTATCTTCTATACTTAAATTTATTTATTACATTGGGAAACATGTCTGCATGTTGATCTACTGGACTCCAGCTATACAAAATCTTTAAATTAACTAAAAATATTTTTCAGGCTGTTACTCTGAAGAGAGGAGGTAGGGAAAGCACATCTCAAGGTAACTACCTTACATGTAGCATTCAAATTAACAAACAGCAACAATAAGAAAAATTGGTTATACTTTCCAAAGCGCATCCTGTGATTAGTCTGCTGCCTGTTCTTCAACCACAGTATTATATATCACAAATGAAACCCAGAAGTTTAACCCCAAGTGAGATTAAAATGTGTTTAGGGGGCGCCCAGGTGGCTCAGTCGGTTAAGTGTCCGATTCTTGATTTTAGCTCAGGTCATGATCTCAGGGTTGTGGGATCAAGCCCTGTGTCCTTGGGCTCTGCGCTCAGTGGGGAGTCTGCTTATCCCTCTCCCTCTGCTCCTGCCTCTGCTCTCTCTCTCTCAAATAAATAAATAAAATCTTTAAAAAAAATGTGTTTAGTAAATTATACCTACTAAAGCACAACAGAACTTTAGAAAGATTTTCAATAATGATTTTTGTTGAAATAAAAAAGCATTTTCTGTTTAACTTTTTTTGAGCACAATAATCTTTTTTATCTTAAATAATTAGAAACAAAATGGCTAATGGATATAATACTTTAAAGTGAAAAGAAACTAAGGTTAAAGTATAACAGGCACCTTTACATGTTAACTCACAGATGTGATTAAATTAATGTCCTGAGGGATGGAGAGCATAATTAGGGAAAACATATTTCTCCTTAATCTTTACATCATTTGCCCTGTATAAATATTGGTAGTGGTCACATACTGCTAATATTTCCCAGACAAGTGTTTTCAAGATGGCGGCTACAATGCAGTTGGTAACTCCATTCCCAAGTTGTGGGCTATAGGGCAATGATATAAATTAAAGCTGTAGATGAACAGGAGACAGATAGGGGAGTCAGTGCAGAACAAGGCCACAAGGCAAGATAAAGAAAGCATTAGGGGCACCTGGGTGGCTTAAGTCGGTTAAGCATCCGCCTCTTGATTTCAGTTCAGGTCATGATCTCGGGGTCCTGGGATGGAGCCCTGTGTTGGGGCCCGCACTCATTGGGAAGTCTACTTGAGATTCTCTCCCTCTCCCTTTACCCCTACCTCCTACCCCCCAAATACATAAATATATCTTGTTTAAAAAGTGGTAGATCATTCCATATTCAATTGCCCATGCGGTCATACCTCTGTGTCACTTACACATATTCACCCCTTTCTATTCATTCCCATCGCGGCCACCTGTCTTGGACCTTCAAGATCTCTTGCTTTCAACTTTCCAAGGTAGGCTCTCTGCCTGCCCACCCCACCGTCTTTTGTCAATCCATCCTTCAAACTGCCACCAGAAAAGAGAAATATGAGATCTACCCTGTGGCTGCAGCAAAAAGACAAAATTCTTCAACAGGACATCGAAGGCCCTCCACAATCTGCCCTCCCCCTACCTTCTTGCTGTGCCCCACGTTCGGCTGTGTGTTTTTGTTACACTGGTTTCTTTGCTATTCCTAGTCATGCCCTGTCCTTGCTCTGTTCTCTATCTCTGTCCATAGACTTCCTATTTAAAAAATAATTTGGTCACTGTCTTTGTTGCTCATAATTTTATTCACCCTTCAAGATACAACTTAAATGACACCTCCTTCAGGAAGGTTTCCTACAGCCTACTAATTTTACTTCACTATACTCTCATAGCACTTTATTCACATATAAACTACAGCATTTACCATATTCTACTCTGAATTGAAGCTAATTATATAAAAGTCAATCTCTACTGCTGGACTATAAGCAACTGAACACCGCAAGTCACAGCTCTTAAGCGCTTTATGGCATTTATTTGCTCATATGTCTTCTTTTTCAATAAACAGTAAGTCCCCTGAGGTCATGATCCACATCTCCCTTTAAAAAATATTTTAAATGAAAAAGTAAATACATATTTCCAATATAAATATAACACTTAATGTATATTATACATAAGTGCATAAATACAGGTATCCTCTGCTTTTCAAAATTTCATGTTATGCCACTTTGCTTTTATGAAAGACCTATATTAAAATTAGTACCTGTCTTCACTAACCAGAGGAAACCTGAAGAGGATTTCTACTTTTACCGGAAAAGGCAAAAAGCAAAAATAGCATTCAGCATTTATTTTGCAGAGAGCTGTTATAAGGCCCCCCTCCACCCTCCACCCTGAGCAGCGAGAGTACCCCGCCCAGCTCCTTTCCCAAGAACTACACTCAGCATCTCAGCATCCAGCCGCCAGGCCTGTGACCTAGGTCTGCAAGCATCTCTCTCTGCGTGCCTTTTTTTAAAGATTTATTTTGTGCATCCATTAGCAAGATGTGTTTTAAGGTATCAGAAAAGCCCGAGAGGTTATTTTTTGGCTCTGAGAACGCTCAAAATTTTTTCCATATAAATTAATGGTAATTGCGTCTTTGCTTTACACCATTTCAGATTAGTAAAGATTTCACAAGGAATGCTCTACTTTCAGATAGTGGGGGAAAGCTATATATCATGCATGGTAGTACTTATGATGCACATCAAGGTTCCATTTACCTACTACCCACTGAATAAACAGAAATCACCCACATCTTCCACAATATCCTTTGTGCTCCCGCCCATCTCATTCCTTCTCCATCTTCCAGAGGTAATCACTATCTTAATTTTGGTTTCTTATTCTCTTGTTTTTATAATAGTCTTATCCCATATGCATGTATCCCTAAACAACATATTGTTTAGTTTTACATGCTTTTGGTTGCTTATAAACGGAATCATACTGCATTTATTATTTTGCAAATTTTTGTGTTTGTTTTGGTTTTTGGCTCAACATTATGTTCGTAAGATTCACATATGTTGATGCATGTAGCTAAAGTTCATTCATTTTCACTACCTAAAAGAACCTCTTGCAAATGAGCTCCGGGAGGCACATATGAGAAGAAT
Source organism: Leptonychotes weddellii (assembly GCF_054177405.1). Classification (NCBI taxonomy): domain Eukaryota; kingdom Metazoa; phylum Chordata; class Mammalia; order Carnivora; family Phocidae; genus Leptonychotes; species Leptonychotes weddellii. The sequence goes on along the minus strand of NC_138374.1, from coordinate 80,744,978 downwards.
GTCCATAGTAACACTGTTTGTTAATGCAAAACACTGCAAATGACCCAAATGTTCATTATCAGGAGGCTACATAAATAAATCATGGTATTTTCTACACTTGCACCTCCTAATGTGTCTGGCATGTAGTAGGCCCTCTATAAATATTTATTGAATAGATAAATAGACTTGAGGAAAATATATAACTGATTCATGATGGCCTCCTCCCCCAAGCCCAGGACATACTCAGATGCTCAGTAAACATCTGAGACATTTATCCGCAAAATCATGTGAGCCCCTAAGACTAGCAGTGGGCACATGGTCAGATAAACCGACAACTCGTATCATCTGAGTTGAGACAAGTCAGGCGACAAAATGGCAACTATGATATGTCTGCCCGAAACAAGCTAGGCGGACAGGTGTAATTTTTGATGGTGGTAATTCCATCTGCTTTCTTCTGAGTCCTTACACACCACCGTGGTTCACAGGCATCCCTCTATCTCCCACCACCCTCCCCTCGCCCTGCCCCCCTCTATCTTCTTTGCCACTCCCCTCTTCAGATGAGCCTTCTCTGGTACACCTGGGAAGGATTTAGGGATGGGGGCAAGAATTGACTTTTTGATTTTCCTTCTCTGCCTAGCTATCTCAAGCTCTGACTTAGCCCCTTGATAATAACATTTTGTTGGACAATGATTTATCTCTCACAGTGTCACCATCTGAACATTACATATCCATTTTAAGGCAGTCAAGCTACCCTGCTTGTTGCCTTTTTAACATATTTGATGTCAGCTCTTCCACAGAAGCAAACCCCTAGAAAAATGATCACCATGCCAGCATGCTATTAGTCCATTTCCCATTTTACTGAAATAGAAACTAATTCTCAGGATAACACTGTCGGTGAAGATGCAGGGGGAAGACAAATTACACCAAACCAAATGAGTATGTGTTTATCTGCAGCGTTAGTCAATTATTTTCAAAAGAACTGGTATAGAAAATAATGAAAAAGAATTAAATCCAAAGGTAAAGAAAAGACTGCCAACTACAGACAAGTTTTTCCATGAAATTGAAGATTATTCACACAAGTTCATCTCACTTTGACTTGACTTCATCATTTTACCACGGTCATAATATAAACCTGAATATTTAGTCCCCCAAAAAGAACGAAGGAAGGAAAGCAGGAGAGAAAAGCCATGATTCTGACACAGTAGACATAACAGAAATACAAACAAAGCTGACACATCGTTCTTTCCTTTGTTTCTGTTTCCATAACTAAATCTTCCTCTTTCCCTTGTCCCATCACTCCCTGCAACACCCTCCCCCCACCCTTCTCTTCTGCATTTCTCTTGCTTCTCTTGGCAAAGACCCTGGGAAGGGATTCAAGAGTGGCCAGTCCTCACTCCTTAGCTCCAATTTGTCTGTGGGGATGCCTTTTCCTCTCAAATTTGAACTACCATTTCACTGCAAATAATTAAACACTTTTTTTTACATTCTGGATCCTTCCCTGGGTTGCTACATTTCTTATATGTGCTTCGGCTCATGCACATCCTGTGCTCCGGAAATATTGCTACTAGATTTGAGTAGGCTCAAAATCCTTCTTCGAGCAAAATAGAGCTGTCGTATCAATACAGTGTCCTGCACATACTTCAGTCAAATCCAGTAGCTTCCCTGACCTTTTGTCTATATCTTCCAAGGGTCTTCATGATCTAACTCTGTTAGTTAGCCCTGCCTAAAAGCAGGAGATCTAGAAAAGCCATAACTTACCTTACTGATTAGTTTCTCTCTCAAGCCTTAGGAAGTTATGAAGAAAATCTTTACTTCAGACTTAATTTCACTCCAAAATCTAGAATTGTGTGCTTGGATATAAAGGACAGGATCCTTGGCAAGAAAATGCCAGTCTGATGTTGGGGTCTCTGCCAAGGTAGGGACTCTGTGTGCAATTATTGCAGAGACATTAGGAAAAGAAGGGAAACCAACATGTTTTAATAGCTACAGCGAGCCCGGTACTATATGAGGTGTTTTCACACATTCCTTTACCTCTACCGAACGTGGAAGGAGTTCCTATCACCTTCGCTTTACAGACGAGGAGACGAAGGCTCAGAGGGGCCTAACGGTGGTGTCAGAATTTAAATCCAGGTTTTTCTGGTCCTCATGCTCCAAAGCAGGAAAAGTGAAACCTGAAGGCATCTTCAGAGGGCCGAAGGCCACAAAATACATTTCTGCCAATACAACCACACATGACTCAGACTGCTTCTCAAATAAGGCCCTTCACGCTCTGGCCCCTGCTTCTTTCCTCACCTTCTTTCCATCCTTTGCCATAAATCTCCCTTCCTCCGGCCGCATAGAATACCGTGCTGCTCCCTAAAGTGCTGATGAATGGTTCTGTGCCCTTCCCTAGGCCCCTCCCTTCGTCTGAGATGCCCTTCCCCCTTGCTTCATGGCTCTATCTCCCACTCCAAAGTTCAGCTCAAGGGTCCCCTCCTTCAAGACACTTTCCACACCTTCCAGTTTGATTTAGATGCTCCTCCTCCGCACCAAGCCCATCCCCATCCATAGTACTCATTCTGCTTGACCATAACTGCTCATGTATTTGTCCATTTCTCCTATAAGCTACAAAGTCACCCGAGAGAGGAGAACCCACATTTTATTTCCCTTTGTATCTCCAGCACACAGTACAGGGACTGGTCCATCAAGAAAGACAACGGGGACGAATGGCCAGAAACCACAGGATACTGGGATCCCCATACTTTAAAAACTGGAGGGGTCAAACTCATGCCAGTGATTAAGTAAAAGCAAGACAGTAACCCGTCAGGACTGCTAACCATCTGCTGACAGTGAGGCCTGGGGCTGGATGAGCCCAAACATCCATCCCAGCTCCGACAACCTGGTGCTGCAGATGCTCCTGATCAGGGTTTTCTGACCAGGACGAGCCACCATCTCAGAAGCAAGCATGGCCCAACAGTGGGAGCCCAGGACGGGAGTCAGGAGACTGGGATCCAGGCCTGACCCTGCTGGCTGTGACTTTAAGGGAGGTGAGCTTCCCCATTTTTATAAAATGAAAGGAGCAGAGAGAGGTGGGTAGAGGTGGCCAACAAGATGGCCTCTTCTATAGCTGAGAACAGTCCTGCTTTCCCACCGCGTACTGTGTTCTTACACGAGACACCGATGCCTAAAGTTCTCTGCCCATCCAGCACCAACGCTCTCTTTGGTCTCATGGCTCCTCTTCTAAACAATAAGATATAATATGCACAGAGAAAATGAGTAAAATCTACATATCTTGAGTGCACTGGACAGGGTATTTTGGGGGAAAAAATTAATAGGACAAACAAATGCAGACAAAATCGGAGTCCGAAGGCAAATCAGTATTGACAGAAAATTTCATCAGCCGCAGGTATGACAGACGATGTTCATGGATTTAACACTTGCATATGTGACCAAGCTTGATGCTGAAGGTCCAAACTATGTAATCATTTGTAATTTTATTGAGAAAGGTATTTGGATCCTCTCGTTGTAACGTTGATGTTCACAGAAAAAGGCCCATTAACTAATGATGATGATTCATAGGTTTTGTTATTCTTGGCTGTTTGTAATAAAAGCAGAAAAGGGTAAAGTGGCAAGAATCTTTTCTCTGCCTGAAAATGACGCTGACATGAAAACCAGCTGATAATGTTGGTGACAGAAGTGAAAGAAGTGAATAGAAAGACCAGCCAGAAATTAGCTGTAGAAATTGCCTTAATACTGAATTTTTAGAATCATTACATATCTGGATTACTTAACTTTTTCAATTATATTTTACATCTTTCAAGGAGAGAGAAAGTGAGAATTACGTTATATGGCATTGTTACATTTGGAAATTCGTAAATGTCTTGGGACAGATTCCACACCAATGCCTAAGGTCTCCTGTGCAGTATGTAGCCCCTTAAAATGGCAACATTAAAAAAAAAAAAAAATCTACTCCCTTATCTCCAAAAATCAACTTAGTTTGTTAAAATTCTCCCAGATGTTCTTGAGGATTCCCGAGGGAAGATGGAGTTAGATAAGGTCCAAATGTTTGCAGGCCACTGAAAGGAACTGAAGATAATCACAAGATAGTGCTCGTTACCTCCTCTTAATGCTCTCTCGGGCACTCTGAAAAAAGCCTCTCTGTACCCTTCTCAGCAGAGCTGCACACACCCATTCTTCCGGTATAAACTGAGTCAACCCTGATTTCCAGAAACATCATTTTCAAGCAAATGATTTTCTTAAGTTTTCCACTTTCCCCACATCAGCTGGCTGAGAGAAGATGTCTGGGTTATAACTTCATTTTTAAGTGGAATGAGTCTTCAGAGAATACATTTTATCTTGTCAGCATTTTGGATCCAAATTTCCTTCCCATCCTTTCCCCCCTAAAGTATCGGTTTGCATAAGATGCAAAGTGAGATGCACAGCTGCAAGCTTTCAAGATGGCTAAGGAAGGAAAACCGGATGAGTCACTAATTAGCTCTCCAAACCGGACCCTCAAACACACGAACCATCCTTCTCTCCTACCTGGTGTTTCTGGAAGAGTTTATGTCAGTAACGGAAAATTTAAATACTCTCGTAGAATTCCAATTTTTTTTTCCACTCCAGCTCTGAACAACGTCCTGAATATTAAGACACATGGCCTAGTGCAGTGGTTTTCACATGGTACTCTCAGGATCCCTCAGAAGTCCTGGGGGGCCAAGAAGAGGGGGGGCATCTTTAGGAGAGGCCCCAGGTCTCCTAAACCCATTTTACTATGATTCATATTTATGGGAATGTAAGCTCCATGAAAGTAAGGATTTCTGTCTGTTTTGTTCACAGACACACTCCCATGCTTAAAACAGGGCCTGGGATCTGGTACGGGGCTTGGTAAAAACTTTCCAAATTAACCGGGGAGAGAAGGGAGAGGGGTCGATGTTCACAGCAGTGCTCTGAGGAAGGGGCAAGGGTTATGCTCACCTTACAGAGTCTCACTCCTAATACAACATCATCCGCAGAACCTCCCACATGGGCCAGTAGCTTTTTTTCATCTGCTTCACATAGGAAATTTCCCAGCACTTGACACAAGAAAGGGTCAGTGGTAGAGAAAACGGTTTCAAAACCACTGAATTCATGGTGAGATCCAAAGGCAGCAGGTAACAAATCTCACTCCTCGCTCTCTTTCTAGCACTACCCTTGGGGCCTTAAGCAAGGGGTTTAATTTCTTTCATTTCATTTTATCATTTATCTTGCAGGGTGACTATAGGTGGAATGATTGGAGAATTGGACATTGTCAGAGACACAATCTTGCTAATGTTGCTTCCAGAACTGTGAAACAAGGGGAAGGCCTAGGTGACCCCCACCCTCCTTCTCAAGTTCAATGCCTCTGCGATTGAAGATCTTGGGCAGGGCTGTCCACATGGTTCTGTTATTCCTGAACATGCTTTCTGACTGAACAAGCCATATGGCTTTTGGTTCAGTTGCCAGGCAGCCCGGCCAAGCTCCCATCAACATGTCAACCAGATAAGGTGGAGGGGAAGGAGAGGCAGATCCCTAAATGCTGGCTGTGCTGAACAGTAAAGAGAAAACAGGGACACAGAGTCGTGGGCCGGGGATCAACCTCGACAGCTGCAAAACCAATCATCTCTGAGTTTCACCATGTTTCAGGGAACATCCATAGAGGAAAAACCACAGTAGCCCTTAATACATGATTATGTCTCTCAGGGGCTTACTTCTGGGATGACATTTTAAATACATGACAAACCCCAAAAAGCTACAGTTTCAGATCTTGCCAGAAATTGGGATTTTAGTTGAACTATAAAAGAGTCAAGGGAAGCTTATCGGGTAAGACACGAGGTCCTTCCTGATACGTTCTTATAAAGCTAGAAGCCACTGGGTCGCCAGGCAGTTTGTGCTGCTGACATCACGTCTGAGAAAGCAAATCCGTCCAAAGCCCCATTTTCAAAACAGGATGAGACTGGGTTCTCCACTCTAGCATGGAAGGAGTGCAGAAGTCCCCACTCCATCCTAACGAGTAAAAAGTGGAAAAAACTGAAAAATCAACCATTCTTCTTAGAACTGTCCGACAAGTGAGATCACAGGGCAGACTGCTGCCCCCAAACTGGGGAGATGGATACAGAGAATCACAGCTTACAGAAGCAGAAACCTCGGCAGGACCCAGTGCTGGGTCAGAAAACCTAAACTGTAACAGATGAATTGCTGGAGACTCAGAGTGCCCAAGTCTGAGAGTCAAAACATCCGGGGGGGGGGGGGGACCCAGTCTGAGGGACCCCCACACTTTTGTGTTTTACCTCCAAGAGCTCTAGCAGACCCTCACAGTTAATACCAGAGAAAAACCATCTCATGCTCCCAGCAGAGGGAGGGAAAAGCAACCACTTCAAAAAACGTCACCGAATTCTGTTCTTCTTTACCAGGGCTGGCCTCAGGAGAAACAATTTTACCATAGCCTACCCTGCTGGGGTTTCGCCAGAGCCTAACTGACCTGGGGAAAGGGAAATACCCGGCTCCAGCTCACTTTAGACACCTTGTCCCACCCAAGACGGGTAGAAAACTGAGAAGCACTGATCAAGTTCACGGGACCTAATCACAGGACTACAGGTGCTTCCTGGTCCCTCAGACCTCGCCACAACGTTATTAAAGGCCTTTCACAACAACGAGGCATACCAAAAGGCAAAAACACAGTTTGAACAGACTGAACAAGCATCAGAACCAGAGCCAGATACAGCAGCAATGCTGGGATTATCAGACCAGGAATTTAAAAATACTGATTAATATGCTAAGGGCTTTCATGGGGGGTAAAAAAAAAAGTAGACAACATGCAAGAACAGGTAAATAATGGAAGCAGAGAGATGGAAAATTCTAAGAAAGATTCAAAAGAAATGCTAGGGAGAAAAGACAATATTCACAGAAGTGAAGAATGCTTTAATGGATTCCTTGCTAGACTGGACGTGGGGAAGGGAAAAAAATGGCTAGACTTGAGGTTATAACAATAGAAATTTCCAAAATGGAAAACAAGGAGAAAAAAGGTAGGAAAAAAAAAGGAACCCAGAACAGAATATCCAAGAACTGTGGGACAACTATAAAATGTGTAACATATGTGTTATAAGACATCAGAGGGAGAAGAAAGAGAAAGGAACAGAAGTGATATTTGAAGCAACAATGGCTGGGATTTTCCCCCAAATAAATGTCAGACACCAAACCACAGATCCAGAAAGATCAGAGACCACCAAGCATGATACATGACAAAAAACTACACCCAGATATACCATATTTACACTTTAGACAATAAAAGATAAAGAAAAATCTTGAAAGAAGCCAGAGGGAAAACCCTCCCTATAGAGCAGCAAAGATAAAAATGACATCTAAGGGCGCCTGGGTGGCTCAGTCATTAAGCATCTGCCTTCAGCTCAGGTCATGATCCCAGGGTCCCGGGACTGAGTACCGCATCGGACTCCCCTGCTCAGTGGGGAGCCTGCTTCTCCCTCTCTCTCTACCCCTCCCCCCTGCTCATGCTCTCTCTCTCTCAAATAAATAACTAAATAAAATCTTTAATAAAAACATGAAAAAAATGGCATCTGACTTCTCAGAAACATGTGAGCAGGAGCAGAGCAAAATATTTAAAATGTTAAGAGAAAAAAAAATCACCAACCTTGAATTCTGTACCCTGTGAAATTATCCTTCAAAAGTGAAACAGAGTTTCTCAAACAAAATTGAGGGGATTTGTTGCCAGTAGAGCTGTAAGAAATGTTAAAATAAGTTTTCCAGACAAAAGGAAAATGATGTAGGTAAGAAACTCGGATTTTCATAAAGAAAAGAAGAGCATCGAGGAAGGAACAATGGAAGGTAAAACAAAACTTCTATTTTTCTTATTTTTAATTGATCTAATAAACAAAAGTTTGCTCAAAATAATAGCAACAATATATTGAATTATGTATGCTTACATATAAGTGAGATGAATGATAGCAATTAGGGAACAGGAGGCAGAAATTAGAATTATTTTGTTAATATAAGGTACTCACATTACACATGAAGTGGTATAGAGTTATTTGAAAGTAGCCTTGGATTAGTTGTAAATGTGTATTTATATTGCAAACTCTGGGGCAACCACTTAAAAAAAGTTTTAAAAGAAGTATACTTGAGGGGCACCTGGGGGGCTTAGTCAGTTGGGCGCCTGACCCTTGCTTTCAGCTGGGGTTGTGATCTCGGGTCCTGGGATTGAGCCCCACGTTTTGGCTCTCTGTCAGTGGGGAGTCTGCTTCTCCCTCTGCCCCTCCTCCTGCTCGTGCATACTGTCTCTCTCAAATAAATAAAATCTTTATATATATATAAAAAAAGATGATTTTCAGGAGCATACTAACTAAGCCTTGATAAACAGTTTTTTCCTCCTTTCTTCTTCACCATGATGACTATTTCTCTGAATTATTTTGCTATTTTTAGCATGCAAGTAATACATACACCTGACATAAAATGTGCAAAACAGAGGAAAAAAAGAAAAACAAATCACCAAGAGTTCTCTAACCAGGACTAAAATTATGGAATATTTCCTTCCAAACTATTTTCTAGCCATAGATTTTTTTTTAAAAAATTCCATTTTAACCAACAGAAAGTATAAACCTGGCTGCTACAGGTCTGGCCCTTGGGGAAGGAGAGAATTTCAGATAATCTATGGCCCTTTTTCCCTCCTTATCCACAATTTCTGCTCTCTCTGAGGCCTGGGACCCTGCCCCAGAGGACTTAACTGTGAAGGAGAGTGAGTGAGCACCAACCTTGGTTGGCGGGAGGGGAGGACCTTCTGCATCTCTCAAACACTCCTTCTCTTGCAAGCTCCCCGCGTCAACTCATCCTCTTCAGTACCCGGCGTCTTTAATTTCTGAGCCTTTCCAGAGTTCAGCAGTAAATCTGCTTGCTTCTCCCTGGGAGCCACTGATGTAGGCCCTCAGACCTCACCTGGTCTACCCTGCTAATGCAGCCATCAGAACTCTAATGTTTCTAGCTTCCCTGTTGGTAGACCGACATTAGAGACAACTTCTGATCTTATCAAAAGTAGAATCTGTGTTTCTATTCCTCATTCTCCTGGTCTTGCACGGTGATCAATGAGTTTTGAGAGAAGAAAGAGGCTGAAAGATTTTTATCCCACCATAATTCCTGTTCTTACATGATATTCTAGCATTGTATTATCTTTATCATTATAGCTTTTCATATATTTCACTGTCTAGTAGAAATATACCTATTTCAAATGTGATTGAATGTTTCTGCAAATCTTTCCCTGTTGGTTTGCTTTTAAGGTCATAAATAAGTTACCAGATAAATGAACTAGAAAGAAGCTTAATATTCCAAACTCCAAAGATAATGCCAGGCACATAGCTGGTGATCAGTCAATACCTACTGAGTGATTATGAACAATGAGTCTGGGAAAAGTCAATAGCACAGGGGCACATCTGGAAACGTGGGGTTGTTCCTGAAAATCTGTTGTACTGTGGATCTGTTTCAGTCTGAGAAGCAAGAAAGGCTGACCTGTGACCACATCTGGTGGCTATAGCTAGTGTGATGTGTGCTGGGCCAACCAAAACGAAGCATCTGTAAGCCAGACTTTGTTCATCTGGGATGCTCACAACGGGGCGCTGACCGTGTGACACAGACTTCCTGGGGCCCTCAGAGCAGGGGCAGGCAGAACTCAAAAAAAAGTCTTCTTAATTAAAGCAACAGAGATCAAAGCCCTAAACAGAGGGATAATGGCAGAGCATTAAATGCAGAGTAAATGCATCATTCTTTGAATAATTCAATTTGTGACTAATTTACCCAAACAGCCATAGGAGAAATCAAGTTTCAGTGGAATGGTTGGTGGGAGGCAACAGACAGGAGAGTGGTAGGAATTCATGTTTTCATATTTCCAACTGCTTACTCACCACTGCTAAGGAATATTTAATTCTTGAGCATGTACCTTGTGGCTTATGGGTGTTCCTTAATTTCCCCAACTTTGCATCCTTAACCAGTATGATACAGTGTTTGTTCATAGCTCTGGGAAATTTCTGTGACAAAGTTAATGGCTCCTGAACCAAAGAAATGGAAATCCAGATTTCGCTAGCTCCCTAACAGCTTATATGGATAATGTGAGTTCTTTCTCAGTTTATCTCAACCCACTTCAATCTACACTGCTGTTGGAACAATCTTAGGACACGGCTCTCAGCACTTTGATCTCCCTTCAAAATGGCGTCCCTCTGCTCACCAGCTGCTGGCGAGGTTTTCAGTCTTGTCATGAAGAGACCCTCCCCCACAATACATGTAGTTGAACTACTCTTCATTCCCTGACTCACCCCACAACTTTCTCCCTTCCACCCCTTTGCCCATGCTGGGTCCTCTGCCTGAAATGCCTTTCATCAGACAACAGAAATGGCATCATCCTTCAAGACCAAAACTCCTTTGGGGCACCTGGGTGGCTCAGTCAGTTAAGCATCTGCCTTCGGCTCAGGTCATGATCCCAGGGTCCTGGGATCGAGCCCCACATTGGGCTCCCTGCTCAGTGGGGAGTCTGCTTCTCCCTCTCCCTCTGCTCCTCCCCCTGCTCATGCGCTCATGCCCCCCCTCAAATAAATAAATTATTTTTTTTAATTTTTTTATTCTTATGTTAATCCCCATACATTACATCATTAGTTTTAGATGTAGTGTTCCATGATTCATTGTTTGTGCATAACACCCAGTGCTCCATGCAGAATGTGCCCTCCTCAATACCCATCACCAGGCTAACCCATCCTCCCACCCCCCTCCCCTCTAGAACCCTCAGTTTGTTTTTCAGAGTCC
>NC_138374.1:80693507-80733708 GCF_054177405.1 Leptonychotes weddellii | reverse complement strand
TTCGGATCCCTACTTTTGTATCTTTGGGGTAAATACCCAGTAGTGCAATTGCTGGATCATATGGTAGCTCTATTTTCAACTTTTTGAGGAACCTCCATACTGTTTTCCAGAGTGGCTGCACCAGCTTGCACATCCACCAACAGTGTAGGAGGGTTCCCCTTTCTCCGCATCCCCGCCAACATCTGTCGTTTCCTGACTTGTTAATTTTAGCCATTCTGACTGGTGTGAGGTGGTATTTCATTGAGGTTTTGATTTGGATTTCCCTGATGCCGAGCGATATTGAGCACTTTTTCATGTGTCTGTTGGCCATTTAAATAAAATATTTTTAAAAAAATACCCAAACTCCTTTTTTAAGAAGGAATGGTTAGAACTTCTCATTTCAACAAAGTGATTTAGAATTTGCGTTACAATGAAAAAGGACACGCTCCAAAGCAAAGGGTGAAAGAAGGTCAAGGCCAAATAAATTTTGTTACAAATATGTGTTTTTGAAACCACTGTGAGGCAAAGCAGAGGGTACGGACTTTGAAGTCAGATTTGTGGGTTTACATCCTGGCTCTGGCATATTTTAATCTCATGACCTTGTTCAAGTTATTCAACCTTTCAAAAACTGAGTCTTCCACATATTAAGACAGCTATAACAATGCCTACGTCACAAGTGTAGATGGTAGACACAAAACACACATTTCCCAAATTCCAATTAATAACTCTGTGCTGCCCACATCCTTCCTGCATTGTCAAATATGATCCTCAGGTCTGTGGAAGATGTCTGCACAGACTGCTGGGGAAATGTTCCCTCCTCCCATCCCTGATCACGAGAGAAGCTGAAAACACTCTGCATCATAAAACTGGGACACTTCAGGGATTGCTTCTGTGCTCTGAGAAACCACCTCTGAAGTATGTAATGCTCATGGCTTTCTCAGTTAATACCGTGTTACCTTGGTAATACTCTTTAAACTGATCTTTCTCCTCAAAAAAAAAAGTACTTGTGAATTCTCTTTGTTAAGTCAGAACAGGAGGCAAAATATAATAAAAATAAGTCTGCTAGATTTTTTTCTCTTTAAATTAAGAAACTGAGAGCCTGGGATGAATTGAAATTAGCATCAGGTCACTGCATGAATTAGTCACAATAATTAATTAATGACTGTTCAGGGGATGGCACGTAACAACAGATAACCAGGAGTAACAGGACCGTCGCTAACAATGTAACAACTGCAACCACTTCTTCCCCCAGTAACAGCGAGGATAATGTTCTGCCAGAGCTTACAGTACACATGGGGTCCAGGCCTCAGCCCCCACCTTCCTCTGCTGCAGGGGAAGGACACACTGAGCAAAAAGCTGTTGGAATCAGCTGAGTCCCTGAGCCACGGTATTTGCCTGACCCTGTTTTCTGTGCTGGATTTGCCATCCTGTTATAAATCAGTCAGCGCAAACCCCAAAGTATATACTCTGTTCATTTACTTAAGAGCACGCCAACCCTGCAAAGGGCAAGGGGTTTTGAGGAAATCCCAACTAACTGACGGGGGGAAAAGGCCAAGAGTATGGATTCCTCTGTCAGAGATAAATGGTACCTATCAACTGCATGCACAGATCCCTGAATAAATACCAACAGCATTCCTTTGTGTTGTTTTAAAATTCAGATTACATTAGGAAAAGAGCAAGGTAACTTACTTTTTGTCACACCGCTAAGTCTTTACTCCGTTTGAATGCTATTAGCATCAATGGGAGATTTTATTACCTCTCAAAGTGTGTGTAAAACCCAAGTGTCTCTAAAAAGTACACTTTGTTGACATTTATCATAAGGACTATTAAAACAACATATAGGGGCGCCTGGGTGGCTCAGTTGTTAAGCGTCTGCCTTTGGCCCAGGTCATGATCCCAGAGTCCTGGGATCGAGCCCTGCATCGGGCTCCCTGCTCCGCGGGAAGCCTGCTTCTCCCTCTCCCGCTCCCCCCGCTTGTGTTCCCTCTCTCGCTGTGTCTCTCTCTGTCAAACAAATAAAATCTTCAAAAAAAAAAAAATATTAAGACAACATATAAAAATGTCAATGTTTCATTTGAATACCTAGTTGCACCCAAACTAGCTATTGCACAATTTTAGTTTACACAGGTTATTAACAGAACACACACTCTGGTCTGATTAAACCGCATTATTCGTCCTGAGGGAAAATCCGATGCTGCTTCGTGGTAGGCCACTAACACTTAAAGCAATGCTTTATGAACCCTACTTCACAGATGAGAGATCTCAGGCTTGGGAAGATGAGAAACTTGTCCAAAGTGACATGGCTGGCAAGTGACCAAAGGGATGCAGACCCCAAAGCCCAGCTGAGGGTAAGTCTGCCGTGAACGCTCTGCTGTCCTTCCAGGCGCAGCTGCGCTATCATCGACCCACCTCCTCTGAGATGACCGCCAGGCTTGCAGTGCCTCTGACCCACCACCCCTCGCTGTAACTGTCCCAAGTGAGCAGCAGGCACTGATCTGAATCTCCTCTGACCCCAGGCCATCCCTAGAATGTTTTAATAAGACTCTCATAACCAGATTGTCTTCTTGTCCTCACCTCTATCTCCTGAAAGCTGAGGTCAAGGAGATCAGATTATGATTCATTAGGATTACACTACATTTTTTTTTTTTTAAAGATTTTATTTATTTGACAGAGAGAGAGACAGCGACAGAGGGAACACAAGCAGGGGGAGTGGGAAAGAGAGAAGCAGGCTTCCCGCCGAGCAGGGAGCCCCATGTGGGGCTCGATCCCAGGACCCTGAAATCATGACCCGAGCCGAAGGCAGTCGCTTAACCAACTGAGCCGCCCAGGCGCCCCAGGATTACACTACATTTTGACTCTGCTGCTCGGTCATGAAACACGCCAGCTGGCTGGGTAAGTCCGGTGGCTGGAGATGTGCTTCTAAAGCCACAAGTGAGTTAATATGCACTCAGTTCCTCTGTAAGCTCACTGTTCTATGACGATGACAAAGCGTTCCCTGGCGATGTGGTGAAGAGAGCACAAGTTTTCGGAATCAGACACAGCCGAGTTAGACTCTGTGCCTTCCCCCCTAAAACCTGGTGATCTTGGGCAAATCAAGTAAACGAACCTCTCCAAGTTCAATGTCCTCATCTGCAAAACGTACAGAAAAATGCCTGCACCATGGGATGTGCTGGAAAGTGCTAGTTGTTCACCGACACTTGGTCTTCCCTGCTCCCGGGGCTCAGGAAGGAACTACTTTTCCAGGTCCCCCCCCACCCCAGCCCCAGGATCAGGCTTGGCCACATGACTAAGTTCTCTCCAGTGGAACGTGAGTGGGCTCGCCCCTCCTGGGTTTTCTTTGCTCCTTCTCGTTGGAGAGAGCCTATGATGACAAGCCCCTCAGGGATGGTAGAGAAACACCATCCCAGGAACCTGGGCACTAAGGAACAGCATGGAGCAGAGCCACTCATGAACTTGGACCATTCACAACGTGCCATTGGTGAGGAAGAAATAAACATCGGTCTCTTTCCAGCTGTCGCCTATTGCCGAGTCCCTTTGTTAGAGGAGCCCGACCTTACCTTAACCAGCACAGTATGTATTAGCACCTAGCCCACTGCCGGGCATTCTATACACAAATGAGGACCCCACCTGCCACTGTAACTGTCCCCACCCCGCTGCCCACACAGGCCGAGGGGCCCCACGGCCACACACCCCACTGCTGCCCTTGGCTACAGAAGGGCAGAGTCATGAAGTGAGGGTGCCTCCGGGGGAGGACGAAGCCCAAACTTGCAACGGTACAGAAACCACCTTCAAACGGTCTTTGATACAACTGCCATCCTCTTTGCTGCTTCTGCTGGGATTCTAATCCTGTTTCTGAGGTTATAGTTTCTGAGGTCAGAAGTTTGCAGACACAGCCCTGGAAGGGATTTCAGGAGGCCACGGAACCCGGGGCATCTGTGTCGTGCACATGGTCTTCAGCCAACCTACAAATATTTATTAAACACCAGCTAGGTCCCTCCCACGTGTCTGCTAAATGATGGAGGTGCAGACATTAGCTTCTCCCTTCCGCTTCCACGAGACTTTTATCCAAATAAAGTCAGGTGAAAATAAGTAACTTATTGTGGACATCTGGAAGGGGAAAAGGGAGAGGGCTAACAGCCACCCTCTCTGTCAGGGCTGGCTTCTGCTAAGGGGGCCACTTGGCCAGGCACACGCCCCCAGTCCCCCCCCGCCCCGCCCACATCTCTCAGAGCCGTGTCTCCCGCTGGGAGTGTCCCAGCCATGACACTCATTTTCTCTAAAACTGCGTTTCGGTGAGCAGAAGTCTCTGTCAGTGACATTCTTCAATTTAACATGACTCCGTGCTGCCCCCAAACCTATCCTTCCCTCCCTCCTTCCCATCTCATCAACCCAAAGGCTCAGATCAGAAGCCTGAGAGAGGGCAAAAACCTTCCTCTTTCTCTCTGTTTCTCACCCATCGGATCCAGTTCATCAGAGTCCAGACCATTCTGCCTCCAGACAGTGTCCCGAATCTGCTCACTTCTTTTCATCTCCCTTGCCAACCTCCTAGTGAAAGCGAATTAGTCTCCTGTGCTACTTTAACCACCTCGTACTCAGCCTACACTCCTGACCCCTCAGATCTATTCTGCACATAGTATCAAAATCATGTTTTTAAAACATGAATTAGATGTTCACAGTCACGCTCGTGTTTCAAACCTTTCAATGGCCTTCCACTGCTTTGGAATAAAATGCAAACTTCTCCAAATGGCCTCCGAGGCTCTGCTTGATCCGGCCCTGCCTGCTACCCACTGCGCAATTCCTGCTCTCCCTCCTCTTCTCCACGCTTGCTCCCTCAGGCAGCTTAAACACACCACCTTTGTAGGGAGTCCATCCCTGGTCACAAAATTCAAAGTAGTTTTCTTTAATACTCTCTCCATTGCATGATAATACTGTCTTTCGTTTGCTCTCCACCTACCCCAAATTGTACTAGTTCTTTATTTCTTTTTGACTTGTCATTAATATCTCTGAAAGGTAAACTCCAGGAAAGCAGGGGTCATACTACTTTTATTTACTTACTTATTTTTTTGAGAGAGAGAGCACATGTGTGCATAAGCAGGGGTGGAGAGGGGCAGAGGGAGAGGGAGAGAGAGAATCTTAAGCAGGCTCCACGCCCAGTGTGAAGCCCAGACACGGGGCTCGATCTCACAACCTTGAGATCATGACCTCAGCCAAAATCAAGAGTCAGATGCTTAACCAACTCAACCAACCAGGGGCCCCGGAAGTCATACTGCCTTTACAGTGTGTGCTCGCTCTCACCCTCAGCCTGTCCATATATGCTCTTTTCATCCTCGCCCAAACCCCAGGTGGTAGGGACTAATATCTTCATTTTACAGATGAAGAAATCCAAGAGAAAGAAGTTAAACACGTGCTTTGGGTCATGCAGCCAGTGAGAAGCAGAGCCAAGTCCAAGCCAGGAAGTCGTGCCCAGAGTCCACGTCCCTCATTATGCTACCATTTATGCCTATTATAATGCAGTGGGCCTGGCCCACTGGAGGAGCCAATCAACGCTGGCTCCATGAATGATCAAGTAAACTCTTCTAAGTCTGAACATCTGAAAAATGTGGCATCTTTATGCGTTCCTTTGCCCATCCCTTGTTCTATCATTTATATTCGTATGCATACTTTCACCCCTAATGTATAAGCCCCTCTAGGGCAAGAATCACTTTTCATCCATCTTCATGTCTCTCATGGTATCCAACATAATGGCGGGTGCTCGGAAAGTTTGCTGAGCATTTAAAGGTTAGTAGAAATTAACCAGAATGGCAATAGACTAAAAGTCAACTAAGTGTTCCTGTAAAACAATAAGTACCAACGGTTGCCCTTTGTCATTTTCGTCCCTTACAAAGTTAATTTGGTCCTATAGATATTCTGGGTTTAAAGAGCCCTTTTACAGAGTGGGCTTTCTACCCCATGAGTGAGTAGGAATCATCTTCATTGGGAGAAATTAAGTGGGAGAGCGGGAGAAGGAGAACTATTCCCGGAGCTTTCTTAGAGTCTGTCCTAAATGCAATAGCGCAGGCGGCAAGCATGCTGGTCAGCATGAGCTGCTCCCTGCCCCACCTCTGCCGGGTTCCCAGTATCCACTCCCTCCCAGCGTTTCTCCCAACTCCTGCTAACCCACACGGTGCCCAGGGCTGAATAGTCTTTTCCCCGGAAACACGCGGGAAAGGGACTAAAAATACAGGGCAGTATAGCCTACCCTCAAATATCCACCTTTCCCAGTGGGATGTGCCTTCTAATATGGGGCAGGAACCCTTTAGCGAAGAGAATAAGCTCAGCTTCATAGTGAAGCAAATCAGATGACTGGAAATCTGTCGTTCAAACCTTCTCTCTCACCACCACCACCACACTACCAAACAGAAACATCTGGAAGGCAGGACAGTCGACTCAAATGCCCAAGGAGGCCAGCAGCCACAGAGACTTGTGACTCTCTTCCAGAGTAAAGTAATGGGAGAGGTGGGGGTGAACAGGGAACTCTACCCTATCTAAAGGTGTCTGTTTGGGGCGCCTGGGTGGCTCAGTCATTAAGCTTTCTGCCTTCAGCTCAGGTCATGATCCCAGGGTCCTGGGATCGAGCCCCACATCGGGCTCCCTGCTCTGCGGGAAGCCTGCTTCTCCCTCTCCCACTCCCCCTGCTTGTGTTCCCTCTCTCGCTGTGTCTCTGTCAAATAAATAAAATCTTTTAAAAAATAAAAATAAAGGTGTCTGTTGAAAAAAGATATGTTGAAGCCCCAACCCCGAGTATCTCAGTATATGACTGGGCGACAGGGTCACTGTAGATGGGATCAGTTAAACGAGGTCCTGCTGGAGCCGGTGCCCCTACTCCAGTGTGACCGATGATCCTCGTAAGAAGGACGCAGGAGGAGAGACACAGGACTCCGCAGGAAGGTGCAGGCAGAGATCGGAGTGACGCATCTAGGAGCCAAGAGACAGCGAGGAGAGCCAGCTGTCGCCAGTCCCGAGAGACAGCAACGGAGCAGACGTTCTCCAAACCCTGACAGGGGCCAACTCTGCGGACACCCCGTTTGTGGTACTTCGTTCTGGCAGCCCGTGGAAAGGAATAGTGTCCAAATTCAGATTTCTAAAAAAAACCTGTGTTGGCCAAACACATCTGTGGGCTGGATCCAGCTTCGAATATCCCAGGCATAGTGAGCACTTTTGTCAAAAAATAAAAATGCTGTTAACAAAACGTTTTTGTTTTTGTTTTTTTGTAAAAAGAAAAAAAAAAAGCAATCTCCCGGAAGTTACACCTTTGCATACATACTTATAAAGAGCAGAATTATCTTCTAGAGCCTGGCGGGTGGAAGCACAGTCCTAGAGTCAGACTGCCTGGGCTCAGACGCTAGCCCTGCTCCCGGTTAGCTGTGGGTGCGGATTCCTGCGTCTTCTCCTCGCCCGGAAGCAGGGCGGTAACCTGCCTGAGGCAGGTAACCTAACCTGAGCCGGTAACCTGCCTCGCAGACGGGCGCGTGGCATGCTGGGAAGCCGTGTGAATTACACAGAGGGAGGGGCCACGGTCCAGGCCGCGCGGTCTCTTACAGGCGGTATCACTTGATTGCATTTCACTGTGCGTTATTATCGACTGGCTTTATTGTGAACTCATCTAGCACGGGGCTGGGGTCTTGGTCATTCTCAGCTTCCTTGCTTCAGTGGGACAGGGAGTCAGACACAACCGGGGAAGGAAGGCAGAACTTTCTTCATCTATTTGACTCCTGTGCCTGTGAACTTCCCGAGGGTCAGACCCAAATCCTGAATCACCCATAGGACCCAGCTGAAAGGTTACGCACAGCTGGAGGTAGGTCTGCGGCACCACCGTTCCCTCGAGCGGGAATGGGAGCAGGAATGCTCCATTCCAAGGTCAGGGTTTGGACCTGGGTTTGTCTGTTTCCTTTCTGCTTCTCCTACACACATGACAGGTAGAGCAAATCAGGGTGATACACCCTCACTGAGGAGTCTGAGAAAACCTACTAAACCCAAGGCAGAGAAAATAATACCAAGCACATGACAAATGTAGCCGTCAATAATTTTGCAATAACCAGCAAATGCTGAGAAATGCACTTTGTCTCTACGGCTGCCCGATGCTGCCTGGTGAGATGCCTGAGAGCATGGGAAACAAAATCCCAGTCCAGATGTGGGATACAGAAGCTGTCCACTGGATTGCCGGCATTATCTGGACAAAGCCGTGATACGTCGGCCACCTGTTTTGTAAATAAAGTTTTATTGCTACTCAGCCCTGCCCATTAACTAAAGTACCGTCTGTGGCTGCTTTTGTGCTCAAGCACAGAGTAGAATAGTTATAACAAAAACTCAGAAAGCCCCAAAAGCCTAAAATATTTACTATCTTGTCTTTTACAAAAAAGTTTCCCAAGCCCTCATCTGAATCTTCCCACTGTGATTCTGCTA
Organism: Leptonychotes weddellii; assembly: GCF_054177405.1. Classification (NCBI taxonomy): domain Eukaryota; kingdom Metazoa; phylum Chordata; class Mammalia; order Carnivora; family Phocidae; genus Leptonychotes; species Leptonychotes weddellii. The sequence continues at coordinate 80,725,287 of NC_138374.1, read as the reverse complement.
AACATCAAGCTCTCAGGGAACAGAGACCTTGTCTGTCTGGCTCAGATCTCTATCTCTGATGCCTCAAATACCTGCTTTTAGGTATGAAGATGGAGCCGAATAAATGTTGAGATTCTACGACGGGTAGTGTGAGAGGATGCCCACTGGGCCGGGCCAGTGTCCAGAGCTCTGTCCCTGCTGAAAGGCCTGACCATAAGGATCTGGGAGCTGCCACTGGATGCCCCTCGGTTAACTACCTACCTAGGAGCCCTCCGTGAGCACCAACTTAGACAAACAAGCGGGGCATAATCACTACAAGAATTCAATAATGCTGAGTTGTCAGGACAGATTAAACCTAACTAAGAAGCACCTTTCAAAATCCCTTTTCTATATATATATGTGTATATATATATATATGCATTTACATTAGGAATGTTTGAAGGGAATAAACACTTGCAAAGCAGTTCAAATGTAAGGATTCCTTCACACAGAGGAACCCAAAACAGCTGTCAGAAGCCAAACAGTTATAAACACAAATGCTCAAGGTACTGAGGGAAAAAAAAGATTTTCAGATTGGAAAGAAAAAGCCCCATCTATCCTGCCATAACAAAAGCAAAGAAAGAAACGGAAAAGCCAGACATTTCCTGAGAAAGATCCTTTAGTGTTAATATTAAAAGCATGTGCAAGTTCTGGCTCCAATAAAATTGTTTATGGTTAGGTTTAAAGTAAGAAAGGGTCCTTTAACTTGGAAAATGATCACACAGAACGTGTCGCATAAAGAAAGAATTCGCTATTATTTTTCTCTATTTTTTCCACTCACTCTAAAGAACTATTGCTTCCATCCACATGTCTTCAAGGCACGCTCGGACAGGAGCCTCTCCTGGTCTTCTCTCTGGGCTGGCTGTGGTTACATCCAGGGTCCCCGGGACCCTGAGCACTGGGGCACCTTCTTGTCAGGAGGTTCGTGGAGCTATGACTCTCCTACATAACCAAGGCATATTCTCCCGTAAAGTTTTTTTGGGTAATACTGAGTTCCCATCTTTAAAGGCAGTGGAGGTTTTAATTACAGTGATGATAAGATCACATTTAGATTTAAATAAAGGTGGCATTTATTGCCTCGGTTTCTGATGAAATATGAAAAAAATCAAAATGTCAGTCTGAAGGGTGACCTGATATAACAGTAAAAGGATTATTTGTAAGTTAAATACTCTATCAAAGAAATCCTGATATAACAAGTTTTCTTTAATTAATTCCCTCTTAAACCCACTTAATTCATATTTCATTCATATCCCCTGCAATAAAAAATCTGGGTACTACAGAAAAATGTCATGGCATGGTCCATATAAACTGTTCTTATAACATTCAGAGAGTCTATTTATTCCATAGGATGAGCAAAAAAATCACACAAGGATTGATTCATTAGACCTGCTTTGAAGAGTGTTATATTCCAGTTAGAAGAGGATTTCCCTATTTCATTCATTCATTTATTTACTTATTTGAGAGAGAAAGAGAGAGAGCAAGCATGAGCGGGGGGAGGGGCAAAGGGAGAGGGAGAAGCAGACTTTCCGTGGAGCAGGGAGCCTGATGCAGGACTCGATCCCAGGACCTTGAGATCATGACCTCAGCCGAAGGCAGATGCTGAACCGACTGAGCCACCCAAGCGCCCTCCCTATTTCTCTTGCAGTCACACCATAAGAGATATGGTCCAGCACTTCCTAAAAGACTCTTGAAGGCCCTGGGGCTCTGCATGGAGGTAGCTGATGTCTCACCTTGACCTTGCTCCCCTGCTACCTGCTGAGAACACGTGATACTGAAGGTCTAACAGACACCGAGTGTCCCCTCTTCCTCACCTGACCTTATTTTGCCACAACCTTCAGGATATTATTTCCAGTTCTAACATCCGCCCTTGGGGGATGGTGTGCCTCTATTAGAATTAATATAAATGCACTTTCATCAAAAGGAAACAAAATAGGGAAAGAAAGTTAATGGCTAATTACAGAGACTCATTGCTTTTCTAGGAGAACCACACAGGCCAAAATGCTGCTTCTCTGTCAAACTCCTTCACAAGACTGAAATTCTACAATGAAATGACAACCACTTTTCATGACCAGCTAAGAAACCCATCTGAGGAGATCAAAAGTCCAGGCTCTATGGGCTCTTGGGAGTCCTGACCAGATGCCCACAGCAGATTTTTACACGGTTTGACTTTTCTTCTTTTTTTTTTTAAAGATTGTATTTATTTATTTATTTGAGACAGAGAGAATGAGAGACAGAGAGCAGGAGAGGGAGGAGGGTCAGAGGGAGAAGCAGACTCCCCGCCGAGCAGGGGGAGCCCGATGCGGGACTCGATCCCGGGACTCCAGGATCACGACCTGAGCCGAAGGCAGTCGCTCAACCAACTGAGCCACCCAGGCGCCCCGGTTTGACTTTTCTTCTTAAACGAGCTGTGCTGATCTTCCCTTGTTTGTTTCAAACCTGTGTGGGAGTGTTAATAAAATCGAACATCATCCGTAAGTCTCTCCGATTGGTATGATGGATCCCTACTTCAATTCTCTTCTTTGTTCTGCTTCTTGATGATGTGATTTCAGCATCTCTCCGAAGTTTCCAATGATTTAAGGAAATGATATAAAAGCACCATTGAAACCACAAACAAACACAAAGTCCCAAACATCTAAAGACTGAGTCTCCAAATACATAGTATGATGGGATAGTTTTGGTTCGAAGGGATCAGGAACCAGTAAGTAAGATATTTTGCTGCTGGTGAGAAGGGCCAAAAGAAATAAGGAACAGGATGAGAGAAAGAATAAGGTATATTTCAGCTTAAAACTACTCACATTCTAGTTCAACCGGGAGGCACTATTACCAAAACCTAAATGTGTATGCATTTGAATGGACTTAATCAACCCTACTCTTACCCCAGGATCTTTCAGTAGACAAAGCTGCTTCCTGTTTCTACAAGAAAAATTATGCAATCGGGAGCAAACTCCCCCAGCTTCACAAAAACACACCATGAGTCTATTTGTACCTGTGCCCTTGCAGAAGCACCCTCCCTTCCCGGGCAAGGTGTGTGTACCACCTGGGCTCTGGATCCCACCCCTCCTCTCCCTCGAGGACAGGACTTCTCAAACTGGGAGTGTGCATCAGAATCACCTGGAGGGCTTCTTAAACCCACCCTGGCCCAAACCCAGAGTTTCTGACTCAGGAGATCTGATGTGGGTATTGATAATTTACTTTTCTAACAAATTTCCAGGTGACGTTGATACTGTTGGTTCCAATTAGCAATAATCACGCCTCGGATAAACCTCATTGGCTACGATACTGCCACTGCGCAAAGCTGATACTGTTGGTTCCAGACCAAGCATTGAGAAACACGATCCTAAGAACTGCTACACTGATTTTGCCCTTTCATCCCAGATTCCTGAGCCTCTCCCTCCAGGCTGCTTCCTGTCCTAAGCATATAAACGTGTTCAAATTTCTCTCATCTTAAAACACAAGCAAAAATCTCCTTTGACCTCATCGGGAATGGGCATAGTATATATCTCTCTCTTCTTTATGTATTCAAATGCTTAAAGGAATGTTCTCCATACACCACCTTCTTCCTTCCGACTTACTCCTTCCTGCTCTGCAACCTGACATCTGCTCTCTGTCAAGCCCACCAAACACACACCTGTCAGGTCCTGCATCAACTGGAGTTTGCAAGTCAATGGATACTCAATTATCTACCTTACACAGTCTTTCTGCTCTATCTGGCATTGCTCACCTGTCCAAGTGGCATTCCCTCCTCCTCTGGGTCTTGTAACATCTCTCCATCCTGGGTCTCCTATCACCTCACCGCCCCCACACCCCCGTCCCTTTTTGGTCTCCTTTTTAGAAGTGTCCGCTTTCACCATCCCCTTAAGGTTGATAGTCCTTCAGGCCCTGTCCTTGGCCCTCTTCTTTTCACTGTATACTTTTTTTAAAAGATTTATTTATTTATTTTAGAGAGAGAGGGCGCGTGCGCGTGCAAGCAGGGGAAGAAGCAGAGGGAGAGGGACAAGCAGACTCCCTGCTGAGAGTGGAGCCCAATGCAGGGCTTGATCCCGGGAACCCAAGACCATGATCTGATCCGAAATCCCGTCAGATGCTTAACCCACTGTGCCACCCAGGTGCCCCCACTGTACATATTTTGCCTGAGAATGCTCATCTATACCTGTATCTCTAACTCACATCGACATCCTGATGACTCTCAAGTCTAGACCTCTCTCTTAAACTTCAAATTCATATAACAGTCATCAGTTAGACAATTCCTTCTATTTGTCCAAAAGGCACCTCAAAGACATCAATGCCTAAAAGTGAACCCATTACCTTCTACCAAATTCCTGTTCTCCCTCCTTTATCTTAATGCCCTCCCAATTACTCAGTCATGCAAAGCAGTCCTTAAAGACAAGCATGTCTTCATGTCTCATGCTCAATCATATCCCAAGTCTGTCCAATCCACCTACTAAGTATATCTCAAATCTGTCCCTTTGTTCCCATCTCTGTGACCTCTGCCCCAACTTCAGTCAACATCATCTCATCTGGACAGGTGAGATGGCCACACCATTCAGGCGTCCTGACTTCTAGCTCCCTCTACCTAATCTCCACATTGCACAGACTGGGATCTTTGAATCACACCTGCTAATCCTCTATGCAAGAAATTGCTCAGTGGCTCCCATTACCACTGAAATAGTTTCTACATCTTCTGCAAGGCACTCAGAGCTTTCAATGTTTGCATCCTTCCTATCTCTCTGACCTCATTTCTAGTCACCCCCTTCTCATATTTTAAGCTCTAGCATTGCCATGTGACATGTCACATTCTCTCACATCTAAAAACTTCTGTATATCCTATTCCCTCTGCCTGGAAAACTGTTTCTCTGTAAAACCCTTGCGCCAGTATGCTCTTCTTTACAAAACCTTCCCCAGTCCTCTTGGATTTAGGTCCCTCTCCTGCTCCCACTCTACTGGGAACTTGCCCTCGTGAAAGAAATCATCTGTTCGCAAGCCTATCACTACACTAGACTGGAAGGTTCTCAGAAGTAAGTCTTTGAATCTCTCATGCTGACAATACCTGGCTCAAAATATGAGCCCTACTAAAAATAATTTTTAGATAACATTATCGGTGACTCTGAACAAGGGAACACACACATTTCAAGGTCACCTGAAATACTAAATTTTAGACAGTCAATGTCATAGATTTATTTCACTTCAATTAGAACATGTTAAATCTCTTGTTCACGTCACCTCTTCCAGGAATGCGAGGAGACACAGACATTAGATTTGGGGATGCTTAGGAGTCTGCTAAAATTTTTTTTGAAGAGGAGCACCTGGGTGGCTCAGTCAGGATGCTTAACTGACTGGGCCACCAAGGCGCCCCAACCTTACAGATATTTTAAAGAAAACTAGTTCCGATGGGCACAGCAAATAAACAGGTATTTGGGGCTCAAGAAACAAAAATGAATAGAACTAAATGAACATACTTGCATTTTCTGTAAATGTCACTGCATGTGTGCAGCAAGCTGGAAGGTCCACCTATCCCATTTCAAATTAGTCATCGCTTGTAGCTGGATAGGAAAATGCTGACAGATCTGTACTAGATAAAAGAGATCACAGCAGTCTTGGAAACAACCCACTTTTATGATGAAACCAACTCTTACATCCATCCATGCCTCCAAACACAGCTTAGGCCTGAGACCAAGTTGAAGAATGTCCAAAAAAATCTTGAAGAATCCAGATGTTCCTGTAATCATCACTGATAAATTTCCCAAGAGAAAAGAACTTAAACAAAGATGGGAAATTCCAAGATTCAATACCAGAGAACATTTGCATGCAGAGAATCCTTGCACTCAGGCCTCAGGAAATCATGGTCCTATTGTTCACTGACGTGGTCAGATGTCTAGAGTTTTGTGCTGAGGTACACCCTCCCAGACACCACCCTTCTAGAAAGTGGAGGGGAATCACACAGGGGCAAAAAGACACAGACATAGAAAACACACTCTTAAAAAGAACTGAAGGAAGCAGGGAAGTTTAACAATTATTAGTAACAAGGGATACCCTCTGAATCCCTTCTGTGTGCCCGCATCATGCTGAGAGCACCACGTGCGTGGTCTTCACCTATTCCTCACAATACCTCATTGTCTAGAGGTTGCATTATTATTCCCAGGTTACAAAGGAGAAAACAAAGGAGTTATTAAGAAACTTGCCCAAGGTACAGGACTTAGAAACATGGAAAGGGGAGTTGAACTCTTCTGATTCCGAAGCCCCAGCTCTTGAGAGAGAAGAGATTGGCTATATTCTAGAGTAGGGGTTACCAAAGCCATTTGTGCTAGAGAATCAACTCTGGAGCTTTTTGAAAAACAATACAATTTCTGGGGTGCCTGGATGGCTCAGTCAGTTAAGTGACCAACTCTTGATCTCAGCTCAGGTCTTGATCTCAGGATCGTGAGTTCAAGCCCCATACTGAACACTGGGCGAGGAGCCTCTACCTAAAAAGAAACAAAAACCCAAAACAAAACAAAACAAACAATTTCCAAGGTCCCACAACCAGATTCTGATTCAATTGAACTGGCATAGAGACCAGGAAGCTATATTTTTATAATGGTCTCCCTCAGAACTCCAATGCTCTCCTGGGTCTGAGAACCACCGCTCCAGACACACACACACACACACACACACACACACACACAGCCCCCAGCCCTAACAATCAGAAGTTCCCAAATATGGTCACAGCTGTACTGGAACAGAGCTCAATCCCTGGAAATAGCGGTTGTTGGTTCCAGTCCTCGTTTGGCCATTTCCTAGGCAGGCAGCCTTGGTCAAGTCATTTTCTCTCTGGTCTCAGTTTTCTCCACTGGAAATGATGGAAGATTACTTCCCTCAAAAAACTGTCATTAACCACTTTCTTACACCATACACAAAAATAAATTCAAAATGGATGAAAGACCTAAATGTGAGACAGGAATCCATCAAGATTCCAGAGGAGAACACAGGCAGAAACCTCTTTGACCTCGGCCATAGCAACTTCTTGTTAGACATGTCTCCAGAGGCAAGGGAAACAAAAGCAAAAATGAACTACTGGGACCTCATCAGGATAAAAAGCTTCTGCATAGCAAAGGAAATGGTCAATGAAACTAAAAGGCAACCTACGGAATGGGAGAAGATATTTGCAAATGACGTATCAGATAAAGGGCTAGTATCCAAGATCTTCTAAAGAACTTATTGAACTCAACACCCCAAAAACAAAATATCCCGTCAAGAGATGGGCAAAAAACATGAACAGACACTTCTCCAAAGAAGACCTACAAATGGCCAACAGACTTATGAAAAAATGCTCAACATCACTTGGCATCAGGGAAATACAACTCAAAACCACAATGAGATACCACTTTACACCAGTCAGAATGGCTAAAATTAACAAGACAGGGAACAACAAATGTTGGTGAGGATGTGGAGAAAGGAGAACCCTCTTACACTGTTGGTGGGAATGCAAGCTGGTGAAGCCACTCTGGAAAACTGTATGGAAGCTCCTCAAAAAGTTAAAAACAGAACTACTCTATGACCCAGCAATTGCACTACTCAGTATTTATCAAAAGGGTACAAAAACAGTGATTCGAAGGAGCACCTGCACCCCAATTTTATAGCAGCAATGTCCACAATAGCCAAACTATGGAAAAAGCCCAGCTGTCCATTGACAGATAAATGGATAAAGAAGATGTGGTGTGTATATATACAATGGACTATTACTCAACCATCAGAAATAATGAAATCTTGCCATTTGCGATGATGTGGATGGAACTAGAGGGTATTATGTTAAGCAAAATAAGTCAGTCAAAGAAAGACAAATGCCCTATGATTTCACTCATATGTGGAATTTAAGAAACAAAACAGATGAACATAGGGGAAGGGAAGGAAAAATAAAATAAGGTAAAAAGAGAGGGAGACAAACTATAAGAGACTCTTGACTCTAGGAAACAAACTGAGGGCTGCTGGAGGGAAGGGGGTAGGGGACTGGGGTAACTGGATGATGGACATTATGGAAGGCACTTGATGTAATAAGCACTGGGCGTTATATGCAACTGATGAATCACTCAATTCTACCCCTGAAACTGATAATACACTGTATGCTAACTCAATTAATTTAAATTAAAAAAATTTTTTAAAATTTAAATTAAGGACCAGATGCAATTAGGTAAAACTCCAAACACTGTGGTTGGTATGAGGTAGGTGCTCAGCAGCCACAACCCCATCACTCTCTGAGCAAGTGATCCCTGCCCGCCTGAAATCAACCACGCAGCCAGGCTTTTGCAGTGGGCCTTGGTGAGTGTACAGTGTGGGCTGCCACTGGCAGCACCCATTCCCCCACCCCCACCCCCACCACTCCCGAAAGTGGCCTGTGATACGAGGGAACCCACCTCAAGCCCCAATTTAGCGATGTACCCTGACTGGCCTGATCTCATCAGCCTCCACCTGGCTCCCTCACCCCAGGCCTGGCAGTAACCAGAGCCTAAACCCACCAGGGCCTCAACCAACCAGCAACGGGTGCTCCTCTGGCCACAGAGACTGGTTTGGAAGAACGGCTGGGTATGTGCCCTAAATTCAGTCAAAGAGAATGAACCCTGAGACTTGTGTTTGAGAGTTGGAGGGAGAGGGGAGTAGCTCCTCTTCCAGATGGTGGGATATGTCAACCTGACACTTGGCAACCATTTTGCTACCAAATGCCTTTATCAAACTGTATCTGAAGCTTGACCCAATTCTATGTTTTTGAGATCTGGGCACCAATAAATTCCCTTTATTTTCTAATTTAAACTGGTTTGAGGTGGTTTCTCTATTACATAGACTGAAAACATTCTCAAGTATACAGAATTGCCTGGATGGCAGAAGTGAGACATGACCACTTAGACCATGTCTAAGTCAGATTCTGTGACATCTTTTTTTTTTTTTTTTTTAAGATTTATTTATTTGAGAGAGAGAGAGCATGAGTGAGAGGAGGGGCAGAGGGAGAGAGAAAGAGAATCCTCAAGCAAACTCCAACTGAACGCAGAGCCCAGACTTGGGGCTTGATCTCACAACCCTGAGATCATGATCTGAGCCGAAACCAAGAGTCAGATGCCCAACCAACTGAGCCACCCAGGCGCCCCCGGATTCGGTGACTTAGACTATTACAGTCAGTACCTGTGGTAAGATTCACAACACTTACAGTGACGGGGTTCTTCAGACTGGAATGCCCTGCCCTCCTTCTCCTCCTAAAAATCCTCCTCATCTTTCAGGGCCCAACTTAAGTGCCACCATTGCTGCAAGGTCTTTTCAGAGGAAGCAGTTAATCAGTCTTCCCACAAACACTTACTGTCCTTCTTTTCTCCCTCATTTCACTGTGAATTTTTCTCATGCTTACCTCCCTTTCCACGTAGGCTGTGACACCCTGTGTAGCCAATAGCACAAATCTCCCTGATTGTGCATATCCAATGCCTAATGTGGGGCTGGACATGCAGCAGACATGTAGTAAACTTCCCCTGATTCATTAAATACCAGACAACTGGTTAGCAGGATACACGCGGTGACCATAACACTGCCACACGTTCCTGGAGTCTTGCCTTCTGCCTTGAAAGAATCAAGGAGAAACCTATTCTCTATCTTGCATGGTTGATCTCCAATTACAAGTGGTTTTTTTCTTTCTCTCCAAGTTCAATTCAGGTGTGATAGGGTTTGTGATGATGTAGGTGGTTTACAGTCTTTTCCAACTGTATTAAACTACTCAGATCTTAACTTGTGCAATCAAGGTAGAAAACTCAGGTCCTCTTGATACCCTACCATAAGTTATCTTCAGTGATCTCTGAAAAGATGTAAGGACACCTTCTCCTCTTCTGTCATACATCACAATGCTAAATTCTTTTTTTTTTTTTTTTAAGATTTTATTTATTTATTTGAGACAGAGAGAATGAGAGACAGAGAGCATGAGAGAGAGGAGGGTCAGAGGGAGAAGCAGACTCCCCGCTGAGCAGGGAGCCCGATGCGGGACTCGATCCCGGGACTCCAGGATCATGACCTGAGCCGAAGGCAGTCGCTTAACCAACTGAGCCACCCAGGCGCCCCACAATGCTAAATTCTAACATCATCCTATATTACCTATGGTGGGAGGTTTTTCTCCTATGTTTGTTGTATTTCCCTTTTTTTTTTTCTCAAATGAGGAAAGTGGTTAAGACAGAGGAACTCTGCCCTAGTGCTGATTCCCCGGTCCTAAATCTGGACCTCACATGAAATGTCTGGATCTGCCATGGTTTCATATGAAACCTTCCTCCAAGGGAAGGAAATACACACCATAAACTGGAGTCGATGTGCTCACATTTCAACACTCAATCACATTCTCAGGAACTAGGAGATACCCCACAATTCAAAGTCCCCCCTAATAAGGATCACCTTGGTCTGGAGGAATGGGGCCATAAACCAAGGAGGGAGAGTGGCCTTTAGAAGCTGGAAGCAGATTCTCACCCTAGAGTTTCCAGAAAGAAATGCAGCCATGTCAATACCTTGCTTGTTATAACCCAGTGGGACTTGTGTTGAACTTCAGACCTACAGAACCATAAGATAATCAATGTGTGGTTCTTAGAGCCACTGAGTTTGTGACAATTTGTTATGACAGTAATAGAACACTAATACACTGACTTTCCCATACAGGTGACTGCTAACTCTTTGGGATCCAGAGCAGCCTCTTTCCAAATTGAGTGGGGCTGTTTCAAAGAAACCCTTAGGTTTAGGTTTATCAAACGTGAAGCATGATAATAGAGCATGGTCATAAGTTGAGGTCAAGTTAGGAAAAAGAAAACACTATTTGAATTTAACAAGGATCCAAAGAAGAGGAAAATTCAGGTAACTACTCCAATATGAATATCAAACATCCCTTTCATATTCACAAAACAGACCTGAATAGGTAGATGCCTCCCTTTAACTAAAACACCTTCTCTTCTTTTCTTTAAATAAAATGCATTTATTCATTAACTCAACACATAATTACAGAGCCCCTTCCATGGGCCTGGCACTGTGGCAAGTCCTGACAAAGGGCTACCTTCAAGATGCTTACAATCTATGTGAGCTAGGGCAAGCATAGAAATAAATTCTTCACATCTTAGTTCATCAATGCTAAAATAGAAAATAGGAGTAGAATCACAGCTTAAAAATTATATCATTATAGACAGATGTATAGATTAAGAGCTAAGCCATGTGTATTTATCACCTATCGCTAATAACACACTTGTTGCTTAAAGCAACAAACATTATTTCACCCAGTTTTAGGGCTCAGGAGTCTGGGAGTGGCTTAGCCACTGGCTCAGAGTGTTTCACGAGGTTGCAGTGAAGCTGTCAGCAGGGACCGCAGCCAATTCAAGGCTGGACAAAGGCTGGAGGAGGCATTCCCAAGCTCACTCGTGGGGTTTCTGGCACACCTCAGGTTCTCACTGGCTGTCTGCCAGAGGCTCAGTGGCCCACCATGTGGGCTTCTCCATAGGGCCACTATGAAAAGGCGGGCATCTTCCCTCCAAGTAAGTGACCCAAGAAAGAAAACGACTGACAACAGAAGCCAATGCCCCATTATAATCTTATTTCAGAAATGGCATGCCATCATTTCTGCCATATTCTATTGGTCACACAGACCAACTCTGGCCCAAGGTGGGAGAGGATATCCCCGGATTTGAGTATCTGGAGGCGGGAAACACTGGTGGCCATGTTGGAGGCTGGCCATAACACCACGTTCTTCCAAAACATCTCAACAAGGGAAGCCAAGCAGAATGAAAAGCCCCATACATCTAATCACTGTAGCTGCTTAGAAAGTAGTTTAATTCTATTTTATTTATTTATTTAAGCCCCAACGTGGGGCTTGAACTCACAACCCTGAGATCAAGAGTAGCACGCTCTACCAACTGAGCCAGCCAGGTGCCCCGAAAAGAGTTTTAAATTCTAAAGTGCAGAAAGGAATCCAAAAGGTTTTGCCCATTCTGGTTGGTCCCTTATTGTTCTCTCAGCTTCTCCTGGCCGCTCCTTCCCCTCAAAAACATAAAATGTTAGAATAGCTTCCTTTATGCTTATATCTCCAAGTCACATAAGTAGCAATTTTAAAGTGGAAATTGCAGTCCGATCCTAAACCCAGGGAAAATCTGCCCACGCCATTAAGTGCTTCCTAGCCTATACTTTAGGGACTACTCTGTGATTATCATTATTTACACCCTTCCCCAGATGTCTCCTGTGTGTTTCAAGATCGGAGTTTGGTCCAACAAATTGAAGGCAGCGGAGTCAGCGGACGGGGACTGGCACTCTGGGGTAAAGGTGCTCAACGACGGACGGGCACCCGGCACTTGGGGTTTCTTATGAAACTACGCATTTGGACGTGCTGGCCGACAAGAGGGGGGATGGAAAGGTTACTCTCGCTCAAGATCAGCCGTTTGGAGGAACGTTCTTTCCCCTGACCTGGTCCTCTGGTGTGCACGCTCTCCAGAGACATCTTGGCACCAGGAGCCCCCAGGCCAGGCCCCCTCACCACCACAGTCATCTCTCCTCCTGTTTGGGGCCAGAGTTATACTTCCCTGAGGCATTTTTGGCCTCGTTTCAGAAACAGGAAAGGCCCTAGTCATGAAGTGAGGTATTGTGCCCTTCGTCAGGAACACATGTTGTTTTCATTCACCCATCACTGCCCCCGATCCACAGGCCCAACCACAAAACCAGGAGGTGTGCAGTGACAGAAAGTAAAGACAGAAATTTAAAAAAAAAAAAGATACTGTCTAAGGGACACAGGTAAAAAGCTAATCTTCAAAAAAAAAAAATTCTTTAAAACTACAAATAAATAAATAGAGCAAAACACACGATTCGCCTGGATGCTCCTAATGCCCACTTTCTAAACACACTGCCGTGCTTGTTAATACTGCCCGTCGGAGGGGGCTTCACAAGCCTCAGGAGCAGCCGAGGGGCACATGGCAGCAGAGAGACCAACGCAAGGGGGTAAAGACGAGGTGCAGCCCCGAATCTATCACGGGTTCGTGTACCATCCATATGACTGCCACTCAGATGGCAAGGATTTCACCTGAGCTGGTTTGTGGACCTAACAAAGGAGAGAGCAGTAACACACTCGTGGGATCCAACCATGCTTGATAAGTCTTTCCAGATTACACAATTAAGGGCTGCGGGGCTGGGTGGTATTTTGAGACATTCTTCTGTACTCAGAGCATTGCCTCCTCCTTTTGTTCCCACGGGGTACACTTGCCCAGTGCCTCCAGGGAGGGAGTGGGGGGCTCAGGGAGGCCTGAAGGTCTAGGTGAGCAGGGGCCTGGCAGCCCAGCTTCCCCAGGAGGAGGGGATGGTGAGCAGAGCCCCGCACACCTTCACAGACTCCCAAGTCCTGCGTGTGGCAGGGAAGCGTCCACAAGCCCCCGGGCCTGCAGGGAGGGTGGGCTGAGAGATCCAAGCCCCTAACAGCTTGGTTCGGGGGAGGACCCCAGACACTTGAGAGGGAGGGGGGGTTTTCCACCACCCTAGTGCAAAGAGGCATCTGCCGCAGATTGGACAACTTCACAGAAAAGATTTTAAATGTGATTTCTTGCACACCGCAGTTTTTGGTCTAAGATTTATACTCATTACCATTTCTAATCTTCCAATACCTAATAGCTTTCCAGCAGTTAACAACATCCAATGTAATAAATGTTTAATAACTTTTCTTGTTTTACTCTACAAACATACATATATATAAGTATATTTGTATATATTACAAATATACTTATATATATAAAAGCCATCTCCTCTGACACACATTGTGGTGCTCTAATGAAAAGAGAATTGGCAGGGGCGCCTGGGTGGCTCAGTTGGTTAAGCGTCTGCTTTTGGCTCAGGTCACGATCCCAGCGTCCTGGGATCGAGTCTCGCATCTGGCTCTGCTCAGCGGGGAGCCTGCTTCTCCCTCTGCCTCTGCCACTCCCCCTGCTTGTGCTCTCTCTCTCTCAAATAAATAAAAACTTAAAAAAAAAAGAAAAAAAGCATTGGCAGGCATGTTCTGAAATGATTTTCTCTCCACTGCTGGGCACATAAAGGACGCTCAATGAAAACCTGTTGGCTGACGGTGACAGCGTCCAGAGCAGCTCCCAACTCCCCCAGACTCTTGCAATCAACAGCACACACCTGCCAGCTCGTTGGCCAGGATCAGGGGTGTAGTATGTTGGGATGAATGAACCTTTTCTCTATGCAAAATTAACGTGTTTGCACAGAATACAATTCATGATATGGGTGTGACTTTAAACACTGTGAGCTAACCACTTGAGGATGAAACAGATAAACCCGTGAGGGCTGGGCCTGTGTCTCTCTGGTTACCTAATGCAGAGTTCCAGAGTCTAGAAGAGTTCCAGACACTGTAGGAATTCAGTAGGTATCTGACAAACGTGGACAGTCACAAGACACAAGACCTCTACCTCCAAGTAGGAAATATAAAGTAGAGGTGGCTTCCACAGACACAGCCAAGGGCAGGATTCAAGAGCCCAACCAAATCAAGGGCCGGCTGGCTTTCCAGGGTCCCCATCCAAACTGGAGACACTTCTACAGACACCAAAAGCTCAAAGCCCGCAGGAGGGAGGCTGCATGGAGAGGAAAGAGCAATTTATCAGCCCTGGACTTAAACTTCCTCCAGCTCCTTCCTATTGTTCAGCAAGATATGTCTGTGCTTTGGATGAAGGATACTGCCCCACGTACTGTAGTGCTAACATGACCTACATTCCAGAAAAGTTCTGATTTATGAACTGGTACCGAGCCTGCATCAGCTGGTGCAGAATGCCACGGCGACTGTTTTGGGGGGATGTGCAGAGGGAGTGATTTTCCTCGGGTGCATCACCATCAGCTCTGGCTCTCTTAGAGCCTCTGAACTCACTTCAGGTAATGGTCTTAATCAAAGAACTGACATTCTGGCCCTACACCATGAGATGCTTAATGAAGTTATTTAAGGATGCCAAATAGGGGAAGTCCTCTTGAAAAGGCAAAGCAAAAGGAAAAGAAAGAGAAAGAAAGACTGATTTGTTAAAAGACCTCTCAGAGCAACTGAGTCACCCGAGCGTTAATCAAAGGTGACTGGGAATGTCACTGGGGGATGGGTCCCTGGAGAACTGAGTTCCCTGTGAAACCCACAGAGTGAACCTCTTTCTTTCAGCTGGACGTTACCGAGCTTCTAGTCTGAGCACGCGTTGCACTGTGAGCCACAGAAGGCTCCCTCTCTCCTCAAGAAGCTTCTGATAGATGTTACCAGCTAACATTTTGATTAGCAATGCACTTCCATCTCATGTAATCTCATTTAATCTGAGCTGTGAATCAGCAGCAGGGATTATTTTCCCTGAGAAAAACTGAGACGTGGGCTGTGCAATGAGGGCCTCGTGCCAGGTCACTCAGCTCTGCAAATGGCACGGCATAATAAGGACGGCAGCCCACATTCCTGGTTCCCAGGCCTTCCCCAGGGCCGCAGAGCACCCAAGAGCGCCCAGGAAGCAGGAGCCAAGTCAAGGCAGCCGGGAGTACATGAGGACAGAGGAGGAAGGACAAAGGTGAGGGGTCAGGACGGGGGCCCTGCATGTCAGGGAGTGAGCAGAACCGCCTGGAGCGGGACCAGCCGCTATCTGGTGCATCTTCAAGCCCCAAACTGCCATGAAGAGATAACAGCTTTCTTTGGCAGGCGCTCAGACAGGAGGTTATGCGTAGGCACTTTTCTGGCAATGTCCAGACAAACCAACCTCTCTCCGATCCAAGCTGAAAGCTTTGACAATAACAGAGTTGGTAGACAAGGAAATCCTAAGGGTGGCATTCCTCCAGGGAAAACGTTATGCTGAACCGGGGCCAGGGCGGCAGACACCTGTGAGCAAGTGAATTCCAGAATGTGCAGTCATGGGCTGCCTCCCCTGAGGCTGGGCGGCTGGCCTCTCCTCGGGAAAGAAAAGAAGACCAGGAGATGTCTTCCCACCAGCATCCCCGAGCAGGTGACACCCCCTGCACACACACCTCTCAACTGCCTTTTGGGAGGGCATGGAGAGCATTAGCCCTGGATAAAAAGTATCAGGAAACTTAATTTTCTGAACTCCCAGAGTTTTGAAACCTGATGCATTTATCAAGACTCCCTTCCTGGGACACCCGCGTGGCTCAGCTGGTTAAGTGTCTGCCTTCAGCTTAGGTCATGATCCCATTGTCCTGGGATCAAGTCCCACATCGGGCTCCTTGCTCAGCGGGGAGCCTTCTTCTCCCTCTCCCTCTGCCTGCCGCTCCCCCTGCTTGTGATCTCTCTATCTCTCTCTCTGACAAATAAATAAATAAAATCTTTAAAAAAAAAAAAAGACCCCCTTCTTGCTGAATAAATAATTCTAAGTCAGTGACCTTCCTAAGGACTCATGTCTGATATACAGTTTGAGGTCTTCAATTTTGATTATAAATTGCTGTATTTAATAGCTGTAATTCTAGCAAGAGACTATGTGACGACCACAGTGAGCTACCACCTCTTACCCATTAGGAAGGCTATTAACACAAAAATAAATACCAAATGTTCGTGAAGGTGTGAGAAACCAGAACCCTTCCGCATGGCTGAGGGGAATGGAAAATAGCACAGCTGCTGTGGAAAACCGTTGGTTGGGGCCCCAGAGAACTAAGCATAGAATCACCATGTGACCCAGCAATCCCACTTCTAGGTATATACCTGAAGGGATTAAAGGCAGAAACTCAAACAGATATATGTACGCCAATATTCATGGCAGCACTATTCACAAGAGCCAAAATGTGGAAACACCCCAAGTGTCTGTGGACAGATGAATGGATAAACCAAATGTGGTGCCTCCATACAACAGGCTCTTATTTAGCCACAAGAAGAAATGCAGTTCTGACACCTGCTACACCACGGAGGAACCTTGAAGACAGTATGCTAAGTGACAGAAGCCAGACACAGAAGGATAAAGAGAATACTCCAATTATAGACACAGAAAGTAGATAAGAGATTACCAGGGACTGGGGGAGTTGGATGGGGGATTATTGCTTAATGGGGTACAGTTTCTGTATGGGGTGATAAGAAGGTTTTGGAAATAGTGGTGATGGTTGTGCAACATTGTGAATGTGATTAATGCCACTGAACTGTATATTTAAAAATGCCTGAAATGGTAAATTTTGTGTTATGTATATTCTACCACAATAAAGACAAATAACCAACCAAACATGAAACTAAAACGTAACAGAGAAATCAATGTGGAAATTAAAAAAAAAAAAAAAAAACAATGATATATAAAGAGCTTACTCAAGAAATATTTTTAAAAGCTAAAAATAGAACTACCCTATGACCCAGCAATTGTACTACTAGGTATTTACCCAAAGGGTACAAAAATACAGATTTGAAGGGGCACATGCACCCTGATGTTTATAGCAGCATTATCAATAATAGCCGAATTATGGAGAGAGCCCAAATGTCCATCTAGTGATGAATGGATAAAAAAGTTGTGGTACATATACACAATGGAATATTATCCATCAAAAAGAATGAAATTTTGCCATTTGAAATGACATGGATGGAGCTAGAGGGTATTACGCTAAGCAAAACAAGTCAGTCAAAAACAAATACCCTATCATTTCACTCATATCTGGAATTTAAGAAACAAAACATGAACATGGGGAAGGGGAAAAAAAAGAGAGGGAAGCAAACCATAAGAGACTCTTAATGATAGAGAACAAACTGAGGGGTGATGGAGGGAGGTGGGCGGGGGACGGGCTAGATGGGGGATGGGGATTAAGGATGGCACCTGCTATGATGAGCACTGGGTGTTGTACGTTAAGTGATGAATCACTGAATTCTGCTCCTGAAACCAATATTACACTACATGTTAACTAACTAGAATCTAAACGAAAACTTGGGGGGAAAAAAGAAACTTTTTTTTTTTAAAAAAAGGGACTGTGTTAATGGCACACTCTGTTGTCATAAAGTTAATTTCCAACGCTGGAAGAAACACAGGAAAGTGGGAATATTCGCAACAGTGCTAAATTAACTATATTGACATAGTACTTATTCTAAACCAGGAATTCTCTTAAGGGCTATCCACATATTAACTCTTATAATCCTCACAATAATCCCTTGATATAGGGTCTATTGTTAGCCCATTTCAAAGTTAATGATTCTCAGACACCTAAAAGTTAAATAACTTCCCCAAGGTCATATAACCCGTAAGTGACAGAGCCTGAATTTAAACCTAAAAAGTCTGGACCTAGAGTCTTCATTTTAACAACTAAGCCTCTTCTTGTCAGTATAAAAGACATAAAGGTGAGTCCAAAAAAAAAAAAAAAAGGATAGGGATGTACAAATAATTATTGGCTAACTCAAGTTAAAGAGACAGATAAGGGCTAATGAGACCCGGCATATTACTCTTCTTTCAAAATCAAACATTAACTGTTGAGTAAATAAGCACAGGATACCATTGCTGTTTTGGGCTCCCCAAGTCCCCTCAGGAAGATGAAGAATAAAGCAGAAAGAGCGCCAGACTTGAGGTTATAAAATCTGGTTTAAATTCCTGGCTCTATCACTTATTTTATCTGCTTATTCATTTGGCAAGCATTTATCGGCTGTCTGTCTGCTGGGCACGGGCAACAGGCTGGCTAGTTCACTTAGAGTTTCAAATCCTAGTCGAATGAGAGAAGCTAGGAGTGTTCTTGACTCCCATTTCCGCGTGATAATAGTTGACTGAAGACATTTTCTCTTGCTTAATTCCTCAGAATAGATTCTCGATAATGATCAGATATATAAATCTCGGTGCTTGTTTTTCCAATGAAGGCACTGTGCCTGCCAGACTGTGGACAAATAGGCACAAACAGCTACCTTGTTGCTTCTGCCCCTCCCTGTTTCCTACCCTGGGGCCAGCCAGATGATGACACAACGGCAGGCCCTGCTAAGTGTCAGATCTTTGCTCTTCTTCCCAGAAGAGGTGGGGAGAGGAGAGGAGAGAAAGGAGAAAGGGGAAAAAGAACCTGGAAGAAGAAAAGGAAACAGGATATGAAGCCAGAGATAGGGCTGTGGTCTGCAGGGGGCGCCCACCTTCCATCTCTCTCTAGAACATCCCACAGCATCAACCATGGCCCCACACTGAAAAGAACAGGACGCTTCTCTAGATCCCCAAAACCTGCTTTGGACCCAGGCCTGAGTCCAAAGGACTCATCCCTGTTTCTCACTCCCTCCCCATCTGCCCCCCACCACTACCAGGTACACATTTCAATTATGACTTTGCAGCATGGCCAAAACAGTCATCAAGGAGTGTTCACTAAGTAAGATAAAAGACAGCTCAGATACTAGGCCTACAGGCCCTATGCTGATCATTGGTTATTCATTGAATGAATCTTGTCTAGTAAATTGTAGGATTCGGGAAGGCAGAGAACATGCTTCAATATAACATGATATCAGTGAGTATGTGTTAAATTCATTCTCAGCTGATGTAGTGTTGGAAAACAAAAAGATCACATTTCTTTGAAAATGTATTCTACACAGACTGAATGTCTAGGTCACATAGAGACTGATTCGTTTCATCTAAGTAAGATTTGACTTAATTTTTCAAGTGCTGTGGTGGCAAGGGAAAGCCCACCCACAAACAACATGTTTACATTATTCACCCAGGTCTTATGTTATGCAATGGGGCCTTTGGTGGGCCTGCACCTCTGAAGCAGGTGAGGGTCAAGGTTAATATAAATGATCCTCCTACAGCCACCAGACATAACCACATTCAGGGTCATTTTAGGTCAGTTCCAAACACCGCCTTCCAACTCTTCACCTGAACTTCATTGTAATTTGTCAGTGTGAATGACATCTTGGAAAGTGTGGCTTCTGACGAGTGAGGAAGTCTTATTTCAATAGAAGATGAATTGCACGGAAGAGAAAATATGCCAGGCGAGTCCAAACATGCTTGACCACCTACAAGTCTGATTCCCATGAGCACTGCCTCCTCTTGCCAATCTATCTCCAACCTTAGAGAGTGCAGATGTTTTCAAAGTTTCTCCTTGCTCCGGGTACTATAAAGACTGTGTCCAGCCTCCTTCTAGAAACCAAAGGACATGGGGAATTCACCATGTTTGAAAGATGGGGAGTTTTGACTTTAGACACCGTTGCCAAAATCTAAGCACCATGCCTATTTCCCATCATGTGATCCCTGGTTTTGCAAAGCTGTGGTTTGAAGACGGGAATGATAATAACCCCACACCACAGTGACAAACACTTTATGGGGAAGACTGAAATAGCTGAAATGATTTTCACGATCCTCTTTTGAACTATAAACGACAGTCAGACACAGGTCACACCTCTGAGTATTCAGAATTGCAGGCCATCAAATAACATTGGCTGATGGTTCCTCTCTTTGTCTGTCAAGACTCTTCCTCTTTGGAGCTTCCAGCTACTCAGAATAGAGCACCAAACTGACCAGGAGACATTGGGGTCCTCTGGATCTTTCTTTCCCCACTTCAAAATAAGGGATTTAGACAGGGGCTCTGGCAGCTCCCTTTCAACTCTGCTTCTGGATGATGCCCAAGAAGATCAAGATGTTTGGTACACCCCTCACATTCGATATCCATGCCAGAGTCCCTATCCTTCCTCTGACTGTATTTGCTAGAACCAGACCCATCACTCTTGAGAAAGTACTAAATTCGTGATAGGGAAAAGCAGCAAGACAAGCCCACAAAGAGACCATGCCAGGAGTGAGGAAAGATTCCAGTCTGAAGGGCAAGATGATCATCTCCCTGCAAAGTAGCCCCCATAGTTGGTCCCATGCCTGGCTCACAGAGACAGTCTCGGGCTGTCACTGCACCATGTAAGTGAGCTGTGCACCCACCCATCAAAGAGAAAACATGTGTGAAGAGTAAGGGAGAGGAGTGAAAGTTATAGGTAAAGAGGACTGGTGGGCAGGTATTAGGAAGAGAGGGAAAGGCGGTAAAGGGGCAAGGAAACAGCAAGTGAAGATGTGCAGGCACATAGAAAAAAATGGAACAGAACCAGAAGTGTGAAAAAACGATGTTATACTATGGGCTCTAATTCACACTTCCTTAGGCTCTGGGGGGATCCCAACAGAACACAAAGTTCTCACCTGCTTCTCAAACCCATTGTAGCGGGCGGGGGCGGGGGGGGAGCATCAGATCCACGCTACCACAGCGCCATCTAGTGGCATGGTGGGACTTGCAATGACCTAACCAGAATTCTCTAGGAATAAGAAGTTGAAGTCCATATTGAAGATGGCCCAGGCAGTAAATACAGGTGACAAAATCTATTACTAAGGACTATGTACAACGTAAGTCCAAAATTTTTATGTCCTATGGGTTGCTTCCTGTCAGAACAAGTGGAGCATAATTCTACATTCCACATTCTGAGAGAACCACCCCCCACTTTATTTTCTTTTTTAAAAAAGATTTATTTATTAGAGAGAGAGAGCGCTCACGCGCACACAAGTGGGGGGAGGGAGAGAGAATCTCAAGCAGACTCCGCACTGAGCGTGGAGCCCAACACCAGGCTCAATCTCACAACCCTGACATCATGACCCAAGCAGAAACCAAGAGTCGGACGCTTAACCAACTGAGCCATGCAGGTGCTCCCCCCCAACCACTTTTTAAATCAACTCAGCTATCAATGAAACTTTTAATGAAAAAACCATTGCCTTTTAGGAGATGTACTTTTTCTAGCAATATAGAACTACTACTTTCCCTAATTTTCTAATGATACTGATTTTAAGCATCTCTTAAAATTAGATAGACAGCAGAAGACACGTTTTTATTATATACGATAGAAATACTTCACAGAGAGAGTCATTAAATACTAATATATGGTTTTGTTGCTTTTCTTTCTCCACAGTTTTTCCATGAAATTCTCGAAAGAACAGTTATTTACTGTAGCTGATCATGTTCGGGACATCAGGACCCAGGTCATAGGGCTCTTGATTTTTCTGTGGCCTCAGGTCTGAGTTCCAAGAGGCACCGTTGGCTGGGTGCAAAGCACATGCTCTGGCTCACATCTCAGCTGGAATTTAGCCACTACCCCCTACCGAGTGCCCTTGGATGGACTTAATTTACTGAGCCTGTCTCATTGCCATCTGCACAATGGGAATGCTACCAGTGACTTCGCAGGACCGACTGTGAGGATTCAGCAAACACGGGGATGCAAAATGGCCAGCACTGTGCTGACATGTAGGAAGCACCAGGGACATATATATTCCTTCTTTTTCTGCCGCCCCTTCCTGAAGAGATCCAACCGAGAAAGGACAATTCTCATGTTTAGTCGGGCTGCCATAAGGAGACCCCTCATCTCTGGTCTATTTTTGCAAAACTGCAAAGATGAGAGAGAAGAAAGAGCCTTCCAAGATTCTGATAGCTTCCACCCCGTTTTCAGTTGAAAGTCAACCAATTAATGAGCGTGAGGGAGAAGATGGAATCCTGCCAGCCTGGTACCTGGGAGAGTTCATGACATACTTGACTTTAATTCATGTGTACTATAATCCTGTGGGTTAAAGGGCCATAAAAGTTGTTCTGGTTTTTCTTATACTTCAAAGGAAGCAATTTAATGGCCATGAATTACAGTCTCCCGATTACACTGTAACTACGAAACACAACTGTTCTGGTATGATTTCCAGCCTGGCTCCTTTGCCAAAAGAACTTCAAGGAAAGAATTTCAACAAAATAACCTTTCCAGGCTTTCATCCAGCTTCCTCATGCAGGAGACTCTATCCTTGGGAGCCCGAGATTATATGCGCACACAAAGGGCGATGTGGGGTTTGGGATAAGACAGCGTGGACCACAGTGTTGAGCTGGGGTGGGGCCAACCCATAAAATGGGAAGTATACACTCTTCTCTAGAAAGACCTCTGGGATGAAAGATGTTACCAGAAAGAAAAAAAAAAAAGGTAACAATTAAAACATATAAAGGGAGGAGGGTCACATCAAGAATGTGGCAGGCCTAAGATATTCCCATCATCCTGAGACTCGGGAGAAGTATAAACTTTAATGCAGCCAGCAGCAAAGCAAATGCTTGTAACCAGGGATTAATCACATATGGTGGGGAGAAGACTACCCTTGGAACTGGATTTAAATCCTGGTTTCTCACCTAACTAGCTTTCCGACCTTGGACCACTTCTCTGGACATTGCTTTGCCCATCCAAGATGGAGGCAGTCACCTGTCACCATGAGGGGCTGTCATGAAGCTAAAGCTGGAGGGCATGAGAGCAAGGACTAGCCAGTCTGCCTGGGTGGGCGCTAGTCCTCATCTCCAAGGCCTGGACACCAGGTCCACTTTTCTGCAACTGGCCCACACAGCCATGGCTTAAGGATGTCAAGAGGTACCTTTAAAATGATATTATACAAGTAAACATAAGCATCTGCTTGTTACAGAAGCCTCTCGAAAACCGAATCCCATGAAAACTGCCAACAAGGTAAGAAAAGGGAGGCGGGGAGCCAAGTTCTTTGAAGCTCCAGTTGGTTGTGGTTCACCATCACTCGCTACCGGATGTCTTCCTTGACATCAGAGTTTCTGCCAGAACCGTGATAAGGAGGGAGCCCTGGTTAGAGGTCAGGGCTCACACCTCTTGATATTGGAAGTTCATCTTCAGTCTGTCTCCACACACAGCTGGCCTCCATGGCAGATGTGGTGACTGAGAACCCGGCTATTCCCAAGTCGTGAGTAGGGTTTATGCACTCGAAAGACAACTAGATGTCTGGAACGTGAGGAAAAAGGACTGCACATTTGGGAATCATTTCTACAATAATGTTTTAAGATTGATTTAACAAATAAAGATTGTGCTTTTGATGTCTGCATTAAAAGCACAAACAGGCCCTGCTTGCTGAAAGAAATCTAACTATATGCAATGGTCCCTCGAGGTAAATTTAAAGTTGTTAGGGTAAAAACAGACTTTGTAGGAAAAGCAAGCCTTGCCATTCTACCTTATAACTGACCAGAAAGGGTGGGAAAGGGAGAGGGGCGGGATAACGGGGTGGGGGGAGAGGAAGAGGGAGGGAGGGAGAGGGAGTGTGAGTGTGTGTGTGTGTGTGTGTGTGTGGTGGGGCAGTGTGTGTTGGGGAAGCTAGTAGGAAAGGGGAGATATCAAGTGTGAAGAGGGATAGCTCAGGAATGCTCAGGTAGACCCATCTCTGTGCCCCATCCTACCAAAGGGCAGCTAAAGCCTGCTACCCCCCAGATGGAAACCCTAGGTGATAATGTGAAAAGTCCTTCTGGCACATCTGCCTTTCTGCACATTTTTAGAAAATGTGTGAGAAAACCAGGAAGTGATAAGCAACCCATGCATAATTCTGACTTAGTCTGAGAGGATTTCTTGTGAGTAGAAGAGATGGACAGCCAGGGAAAATGAGCTCGTTTCTGCTGTTGGGGGGCGGGGTTGTTAATAAAGTTGGGTCATTGCCAAAGGACAGCAGGTGAAGTCAATGAGGTCTGTTTCCAAGATATCCCAAAAGTATGTAGCCTGAGTTCACCTACAGCCTTTCTGGGACGTGAATGAAGGAACACTTAAATCAGCAGGTACCAAACACTGGCCTGTCTCACGTAACAAAACAGCTGTCTTTCCCGCCCACGGAGGACCCAGGTGGAGCACAGACAGCACAGAAGGGAGGTGTCTGTGAAGTGGCCCCCCCCTCCTCCACGCAGACCCCCTACTCCATTAACTGTACTTAACATCAGCAACACAATGAACACATCACAGCAGGGCTACTGATGACCTGAGCACGAACAAAATAAAGGAGTGTGCAAACCCTAGAACCTCAAAGCAATGAACAACATGAAATTCAAGAACAGAAAAAGCCAGCACTGAGAAAACAAGCAGTGGGGTGTGTGGTGGGGAGAAGAGATGGATGACTCTCTCCTATTCCAGAACAAAAGAACACGAGGTCTGTCCCCTTCCCCTTCCTTCCTGGGACCCATGGGCTCTCCCTCCTGGTCCAGAGCTGAGGCTAAGGCCCCACGCTGAGGACAGAGTGCTGAACTGCCCACAGTCTACACAGCCTGCTAAAGAAGCTGCCAGACATCCTCTCCCCCGAGGTTCCGGAGCAGAACTCTGCCATCATCTCTCCTGGCCACACTGTCCTTCCAGGTCTGTGGAAAGCACGAATTAGAAGGGTGTGTTTGTCTTTGGTCTTGTGGCAGGGTTGTGTTCAAGATGAAAAGTGACTCCATGGGGGACGGGATGGGGGTTTTCCTTTCCAGAAGGCAATGTTGTGGGGGGCCTCCAAGAAGGGAGTCTGAGGCCGGTACCCCAGTTAGATCTATTTGAGCAGCGAATTCTCTGATCTCACCTCTGCCTGTCTGAGCAGGGGCTAAGGGATGGGAGAGTTGCTGAGGAGGAAGAGGCAGAGCCCATATGCCACCAACTGTCACGAATACCCGGGCATCCCATGGGACACGTGGACCCCACAGAAGTAGCCATCTTGCTATTACTGCCTAACCCCAGAAGTGGCCAGTGGAACTAAGGCCAGGCCTTCCACATCCAGCACCTTCACAATGGTTGGGGGAAGAAAGAGAGGGGGCCCACCAAGTTACCCACATAGGCACGTGGCCAGTGTCGGCATTTAGACACCTGCCACAGACAGCATGTCAGAGAAGCTAGGACAACCAGCACCGTCCTCATGAAGGAAAACGTCATTTGTCCCGAACCCTCCTCCCGGCCCACCACGGCACAGACACCAGAGCCTGTAATGACAGGGAACACGAAGTGTGGAAAAGACTACTTACCTTCTCAACTCTATACTCCTGGACATTTAAGTCCAGTCTGTGATGGGGAGAAAGAGGTTTGAATCAGAGATAAAACTGGAGGTTTATCCTGGACTGGACTAATTTTAATAACCAAACTATGATGGGAAAACCAAGATAAATGCCCAAAGTCTCATTAAAGTTCAAAAAAAGGGGATTAAACACAGAAAAACTGGTAGGAACAAATGCCAAAGTAAATAAGTAAATACCCTAGGGCATCTGACCCTTCTTAGTAAACCAGATTCTTGAATCCAGCACTTTGGGTTGGCAGCCTCCTTAGCAGTCTCTGTAGACTGTGGGGAGTTTAGCACTCTGTCCTGGAAAAGGATGGAAAAGTCAGAGGAGGAAAGGGAGATAAAGAAAGAATGGAAGATTCTACTGTGTGGGTATTTTTCTACAACAACTGAAATCAGGATCTTGAAGAGATACTAGCGCTCCCATGTTCACTGTGGCATTACTCACAGAAGCCACAATGTGGAAACAATTTAAATTTCCACAGAAGAATTAATGAATTAAAAGAATGTGGTACGTATGTACAATGGAATATTCTTCAGCCTTTAAAAAGAAGGAAATCTGCAACGTCAACAGCATGGAAGAACCCTGAGGGCATTATGCCAAGTAAAATAAGACGGTCACAGAAGGACAAACACGGCACAATTCTGCTTACACAATGTATCTAGAATAGTCAAACTCACAAAAGCACAGAATGGAATGGTGGGTGTCAGGGGCTAGGAGGACTTGCTAATCAATGGATATAAAATCTCAGTCAGATAATAATGCATTGTACGACTTAATCTGCTAAGAGAGCTCATGTTAAGTGTTTTTACCATAATAAAAATATTTTTAAAGATTTTATTCATGAGAGAGAGAGAAAGAGCACGCACACAAGTGGGGGGAGGAGCAAAAGTTGAGGGAGGAGCAGGCTCCCCACTGAGCAGGGAGCCTGATAATGGGGCTCGATTCCAGGACCCTGGATCATGACCTGAGCCGAAGGCAGACGCTTAACTGACTCAGCCACCCAGACTCCCCTACCACAATAAAATTTTTAAACAGAAAAGAACAGAAGGAAAGGCAGAAGGGTAAGACGAGAAATATGCTCTGGGGCAATTTGTACTCAGAAGTGAGAAACAGGATCAAATTGGGTATAAGAAAGAACCAAATTGAAATTTTGAAAAATAACAGTTATCAATTAACAAGCTATTCCCCGTGCACAAGGGGTCGATTTTATACAAAGAAAAAAAAAGGAAAGGGAAAGAAAAATATATATTAAGTCACAGTCCCTGCCTGCAGGAGCTTACAAATCACTGAGTGGTCGTGTGCTACACTGCGGGGTGTCTGGAGGGGGTATTAATGACGTCACAGCTGTGTGACAATGATCAAGTCCCTTCACTTCTCTCAGGCTTTGTCCTCCGGAAACAGGGCAAGAGAGGAAAATCGAGATACTCGGGGCTTCTAAACCTTGATGGCAATGAAGAACGACAGGCTATGCTTTAGTAGCTTGTCCAAATGACCTCAGAGAAATGGGAAATCGGACCCTTACCTGCAGACACTCGGAGCCTAGCTTGGGAAATCATCCATTACCACCAGGCTCTCTGACGTCCAGGAGCTCCTTCTACATTCTAGAACTCCACATAAATAAGAAACAGAGGTGGCCTCCGGGAAAGCCACATCCTCTGAGCTGAGGACTGGCTTAGCCTGAGTCTCTGGGAGGCAAGTGGCCCACGAACCTCTCTGTGCCCGGAAGCCTCGCAGGGTCTTGCAGGGCGTGAGGGCTAGAGGAAGGCCAGCACTGTTTTTCACATTTTGAAAAGTAAAGACTAGAAGCTCTGGCAACAACAGGGCTTTGTGGGGAGCCACATGTGTGAAGTGTCCCCATCTTCCTCCAGCAGCCCCAGGAATGTGTAACAAGAAGCAGCAACACAGGGGAACAAAGCAGTAGTGTCTGCTCACAAAGCGGGGTGCTGGCAATTTCTTATGTTCCATTTTCTTATGAATGCCAAAGTTATTTGTTTTGAAAATAAGAGCCTCTCCTTTGCCCTCAGCATCCCTGTTAAGAAATTCAACCACAGGAGTGATTCTGTTTAGGCTTGCAGAGTGTGGGCAAATCCACTGAGACACCACAGTGGTGTTTCCAGGAGAGACGGTGAAGGACAGGGATGAAGATGTTAGAGTCACAGAGACCCAAGTTCAAGTCCCAGCCAAGCCGCGTGCTGGCAGCGACCTTGGGCAAGTCATTTACCCTCAGTTCCCTCTCCTTAGCCAAAAACTGAGGAAAAAAGGAAAGCTATGAAATGACTGACCCCTACGTAGTCAACACTCGGTAAATGTTCACTACAGAAAACAGTGGCAGAACCACCGGCAGACCTCCAGGAGCACGTAACCGTGGGCTACGATAGAATGTTACACGCACAGCGTTGAGCGCAGCATCTGTCGTAATGCTCACAATGCTCCAGACTGCAGGAGCCCAGTTATAATAATAACACCCCCTGGGTCCCTGTAATGCGGGAAATACCAACACAGAAAGTGTGTGTGATCTGTCTACATTGCTTCTGGTGCATAACAGCCAGAAAGCTGGAGGACTTGATTAATCTATCCTTTCCATTCCTGGGAAGTCTATGGTGGTGACTTTCATGCATTCTTACTGAAACTAGGAATTTTCACACTATTTGAAGTCATGGAAATATTTATGAACACGTTTCATTGGAATTTGGTTACTCGATAACATATATATATGCACACACACACATATATGAAAGGATACAAATCAGAAAATAATACTGGTGTGTACATGTAATATACTGGGAAAAAGAGTAGATTCCAATTTCAACCACCTGCTTCCGATACTGAAGATGCAAGAGTCTTCTGGCAAGTTTTGACCTCTCTGATCAGGTCTTTCTTCTCATTATTTAAAAAAAGGAAAGAAACATTGAAAAATATCTTCAAAATACCATTGTGACTCCTAGAAAAATACCCAGAACAAAGGGGAAGCAGCTATCGAGAGGTGATGCTGTCTCATATAAACCCGTGTACATCATAAAGCTTGCTGTGAAACTCTCTTGGCGTTACCTCACTAAGAATAAGACCTTGAAATAATAACAATTTTTAAAAGATAGATTTATTCAGTCATTCATTCATTTATTTATTTATGACTGAGAGAGAGAGCGTGCATGAACATGTGGAGTGAGGGGCAGAGGGAGAGAATGTTCAAGCAGACTCACCACTGAGCGTGGAGCCCTTTGCGGGGCTTGATCTCACAATCCATGAAATCATGACCTGAGCCGAAACCAAGGGTCAGACACTTAACCGACTGAGCCATCCAGGCACCCCAATAATAATTTTAAATATAACATTAGAAATAGACGCTTCTCTCCTTTTTCGGGATCTCTGATGCAAAACAGAACGCAGAATCATATTTTCTATTTAGAGCAACAATATGGTTGTAGTAAAAATGCATAAAATGGATAAAAATGAACTTTTTAAAAATGGACCTCTGCTTTTCTTCCTCCTCCCCTTCACAAGTTTGCTACCAGACTTCACAGCAGGGAGGACGCTTCCCCATTAAGGGAAATAAGGACCTAAAGTTCCAGCATGAGGTACTCACCAGTAAGAGTTGTGCCTAGATTTTGACCTGGATACAAATGTCCACTAATTAAGCAGCCAGATCAACACGGGCCCAGAGCCCAGAGATGTCAAAAGGAGAGCCTAAACACAATTTAATAATCCCCTTCTCTGTTTTCTTCATTTCCTGCCATTTTGATTTGCTTAAAAATTAGTACCTGCGGAGAAATAAGTGCATTTTTGGCAAGGAGTTAACTGCATTATCTTTGCTGATTCATGAAATGAATAGTTATGATGGAGAAAATCCAAATAGGAAAGAGAAGAGGAGATGGGGCAAGTTAATTTCTCCATCTTTAAATGTCTAAGATAAAATATTTCTTAGATTAAAAAAAAATCTTATCCATGCTTAAGGTTTGGAGGTCTAAAGTAATTGTTCCCAAACACAGCTGGTTAGAAGGCATCAGGTATGGGGCGTCTGGGTGGCTCAGTCAGTTAGGCAGCTGACTCTTGATTTCAGCTCAGGTCATGATCTGAGTCTGGTCGGGAGTCTGCTTGAGGATTCTCTCCCTCTCCCTCTTTCCCTCCCCCTGCTCTCTCTCTTACATAAATAAATAAATAAATAAATAAATAAATAAATCTATCTTTTAAAAAGAAGGCATCATGTATTAAATATGATACATTCTTTATGAATATAAAATTTCTGTCATCTCTAGATATTATGTGCTGAAGATCAAAAATGTTAGGCTAAGGAGAGTGAAGGGAAAATTGTGTTTCCCCAAACAAGCTGTGTTTACTCTAGCTTATCTGTGACTCTGCTTGGAAAACACTGCAGAACGTTTATCATGGAAAGAACATGTAACTTTCCCCCAGACTTATGAGGCTGGAGGAGGACTGGAGAGGTCATCTTGTCACCACACATGATCCCGGCAAAGGACAGGACTGCACTCACATTGGAAACCTGCATTTTATATAGGACTTTACATTTAGATATCTAATGGCACAGTAGCAAGATAAACTCCAAATACATACACAGACAGGCATACCTTGTTCTGTTGTTGTTCACTTATTGCACTTGGAAGATATGCGTTTTTTGGTTTTGGGTTGTTTTTATTTTTTTTACAAATGGAAGGTTTGTGGTCACCCTGCATCAGGCAAGTCTATTGGCACCAATTTTCCAACAGCATCTGCTCACTTCATGTCTCTGTGAACATTTTGGTAATTCTTGCACTATTTCAAACATTTTCATCATTATTATATTTGCCATAGTGATCTGTGATCAGTAATCTGTGATATAATTATTATAACTTTTGGGGTACCACAAACCACACCGAGAGAAGACAGGCAAACTCAATCAATAAACATGTGTGTCCCGACTGCTCCACCACATGGCCATTCCCCGGTCTCTCTCCCTCTCCTCAGCCTCCCTGTTCCCTGAGATGCAGCAGTACTGAAATTGAGCCAATTAATAACCCTTCAGTAGCCTCTAAGGGTTCAGGTGAAAGGAAAAGCCATATGTGTCTCACTTTAAATCAAAAGCCAGATGTGATTCAGCTGAGTGGGGAAGGCGTGTCGAAGCTGACATAGGGTGGAAGCTAGGCCTCTTGCGCCAAGCAAGAGCCAAGCTGTGAAAGCAAAGGGAAAGTTCCTGAAGGAAATGACAAGGGCTACTCCAGTGAACACATGGACAATAAGAAAGGGAAAGAAGAAGAAGGCCTTACTGTTCATATGGAGAACGTTTCAGTGGTCTGGATAGAAGACCAAACAGCCACGACATTCCCTTAAGCCAAAGCCCAACCCAGAGCAAGGCCCTGACTGTCCTCAACTCTGGGAAGTCTCAGAGAGGTGAGGGAGCTGCAGAAGAAAAGTCTGAAGCTGGCAGAGGTTGGTTCACGAGGTTTCAGGAAAGAAGTCGTCTCTACAGAAGTGCAAGGTGAAGCAGCAAGTGCTGATGGAGAAGCTGCAGCAAGTTCTCCAGAAGATCCAGCTAAGAGAATTCATGAAGGTGGCCACATCAGATTTCAGTGTAGATGAAACAGCCTTATTCTGGACAAAGATGCCATCTAGAACTTTCACAGCCAAAGAGGAGAAGTCAATCCCTGGCTTCAAAGCTTCAAAGGACAGGCTGACTCTCCTGTTAGGGGCTCATGCAGCTGGTGACTTTAAGGTGAAGCCAGCACTCTGTTGCCATTCCAGAAATCCTAAGACCCTTATGAATGATGCTAAATCTACTCTGCCTGTGCTCTGTGACCAGAACAACAAAGCCTGGGTGACAGCACATCTATTTACAATATGGTTTACTGAAGATTTCAAGCCCACTGTTGGGACCTACTGCTCAGAAAGAAGATTCCTTTCAAAACATTACTGCTCACTGACAATGCACCTGGGCACCCAAGATCTCTGGTGGAGATGGACAACGAGATTAGTTTGTTTTCATGACCACTAACACAACAACCATTCTAAGCCCATGGATCAAGGTTTCAAGTCTTAT
>NC_138374.1:80667473-80693007 GCF_054177405.1 Leptonychotes weddellii | reverse complement strand
GAGTGGAGCCTGAAGACGGGACTGACGGGCTGCAATCTCATGACGAAACCTGAACAGATGCGCAAAGAAAGTGGTTCCTGAGATGGAATGTACTCCGGGTGAAGATGCCGTGAAGATGGTTGAAATGACAAGGAAGGATTTAGAATATTCCAGAAACTGAGTTGATAAATCTGCAGCAGGGTTTGAGAGGACTGACTAATTCTGGAAGAATTTTTCCTATGGGTCCAATGCTATCAAATAGCATCACATGCTACAGAGAAATCCCCCATGAAAGGAAGCGTCAATCGATGAGGTGAACTTCATTGTGGTCTTATTTTAAGAAACTGCCACGGCCACCCCAACCTTCAGCGCCCACCACCCTGACCAGTCAGCAGCCACCACCATGGAGACAGACCCTCCAGCAGCAAAAAGGTAACGACTTGCTGAAAACTCAGATGGTTAGCATTTTTTTTTTTAGCAATAAAGTGTTTTTAATTAAAATATGTTGTTTTTTAGACATAATGCTATTGAGAACTTAACAGACCAAAGTATAGTGTAAACCTAACTTTTATATGTACTGGGAAACCCAATATTTCATTTGACCAATCTAACTGAAATAATCACTTTACTGAGGTGGTCTGACACCAACTCGGCAATACCTCTGAGGTGTGCCTATAATTATAGGTGCAAGAAACCTCAAAATCTTCTGATCTGATCTCAATTTCCCATTTTATAGATAGGGAAATCAAGGCCTCAAGAGCTTAAGAATGTGCCCAAAGTTGAGAACCAGCCCTCAAATGTCTTCTGCCTCCCATGTATTACTTCCTACTGCTTCTGCATTTTCTTTTACTACTCTGCCTGAGCTTTGACTTTCTCGAATTTAAGGGCCAACATGAACACCACTGGTTGGTGTCAATCCTCAATAAGACCACGTGAAGTGTACTGTTGGTGGCGTAGCAGGGTCATGAAGTCAGCACTCCAGGTCTGCCCCATGTGTATGAGAAATTGTGGAAGGGGATATAAGGAAAGGGGAGAATTGAGAAAGTCACTAGGCCACTGTCACTGCTATGGGTGGGAGGCCCTACTCACCAAGGCCCCCAGCACAAGCTCCCTAAAATTCAGAATGTTGAGAAATGGTCTAAAACATAGCAATGACTTCAGAGACTAGAATCCAATAATGCTTGCATTCACTTGACCTTGTGTTGCCTTCTGGTCTGTTTCTAAACACAGAGCTCTTTCACTCTGAGACAGCTACTGAATTATACCATAGTAATTGGCACACAGGGCATTGGTCTCTGGCAATTAGAGTTTGGTAATTCACAAGATGTACTGAAATCTACATGATCATACACCACCTGTCTGAAACTCCTCCTGGGGTTGGGGGAGGGGGGGCACCTGGCTGGTTCAGTCTAGAGCATCTGACTCTTCATCTCAGGGCTGTGAGTTCGAGCCCAAAGCTGGATACAGAGATTACTTTAGAAAAATAAAGCTTTAGGGGTGCTGGGTGGTTCAGTAGGTTAAGTGTCTGACTCTTGATTTTGGCTCAGGTCATGATCTCAGGGTTGTGAGATCGAGCCCCGAGATTCTCTCTCTCCTCTCTCTGCTCCTCCCGCCCCCCACACTTGTGCTTGCTCTCTCTCTAAAATTAATGAATAAAATCTAAAAAAAAAAAAAAAAAACCTCCTCCTCTTATAAAGGTCACATTTGCTCCACTACATAAACTTAACACCAGCTCTTAAAGCCCTCAAGAGCTATCCTTTCCTCCCTGCAGAAGGACTGAACACCCAGGAACAAAGCAAGTCATCGATATCCAAATGAATCCATGCATGGACAACAACAAAAGCAACTAGTATTGGCTATCACGAACTGTGGATGAATGGCTTGCTGGAAGAGAGAACGTGACGGTAGTTCCAAGCACTTTCCTATGTTTTCATCCATCATTAGCAGCTCTAAGGAAGAAAAATTCCTCTTTTGCTTCTGTTTTGTTTTCTTGAAGGAAAAAGCACCCAACATCGAGAGCCCCAAGCTGCACTGTGTGTTAGAAAGTATTGAAAATCACACACAGTGTAAAGGACCCAGTGAATGTTTTTGACTTAAATATCTTCTTCTACACTGTGAAAACGCACGTTTGAGAGCTCCCTTTATAACAAATGTGTGAGATTATAAATAAGGCGTTGGAGCTTCCCTGTGAGAGGAAAAGAGATAAGCTCATGGGATGTTTATGCCTCGTGTCTGCCCTTAGATTCCTGCAACAGAACTTGGAGCTATTCTCTGGTTTAAACAACAGTGGCACCTGCCATTTCTACATTCTCCCTGGCAAGAAACCCTGGCAGTTTGTGATTTCACCTTCCAGGAGGCATTAACAGTTTCCGTAATCACCTCCACTGATAGCGTGTTCACATGCTCCTCTGTGGCAAACGCAAACCCGAGTGGAAAAACGGAATTTGTGTGAACGCGGTTTTACCAACTGCCACCCTCCCCGTAGCCACGCCCCTCCCCACAAGGAAACACCACAGCAGGGAAAAAAACAGAAGAGAAACAGATTCTGTCACATTTGTTCCGATCTTCTGTTGATATATGTGTATCCCCCACACACGCCCCCGACACATGCAAGAGAAGGGCGATCACACAAGGTCCTGGGGCATATTTCCGGCAAATCTGGGACCTGAGGAGTATGCTGTGATTTTAATCCAAATGGAGGAAAAACACTCCGCTGTTTTTCATAAGCACCGTTTCACTCTTCTGCACCAAGAGAGCATGCTTAATATTTCGAAAGAACGGATAGGTACATGAATTACATTTCCACAAGGAGAACGCCGAATTCAGGACTGTTTTCAAATGTGCCAAGAAGACAGATTACATTGCATAGGCTTTTTGTGTGTGCTCTAAATACGAGAAAATTGCCATGTCAAGAATCTCTCATTCGACACCTACTGCTCATTTTTTTATTCACGTGCATAACTTTATTATGTAGCAGCAGTTCTTATGTGATTTCTAGACTGTAATGTAACAGTTATGGGTTTGATATTTTAAATTTATCTAATTTTGAATTTGTGGGTTGTTTTTTTATTAGGACAATTTAACAATGGAAGTCTTGCCAATGCAGCAAAGCAGAGATAGAAGTGACTGTGGGGTGAAACACAAGTCTAAAGGGATGTGCCAGGTAGGAGACAGGTTGGCATGTTTCACTGCAGAAGAACTCAAAAATATATTTGTGTGAAGGTGGATGAATGGATCAGAGGAAAATTATGCTGAAAATCATAGCCTGTACTACAAAGAGACAATGTGCTTTTCCTGTAGTTCCCCGATACACAGCATCAAATGCCCATACTCTTGCTTTCTGAGAAGAGAGATGAAAAATTCTAGCCTGGTGTACAGTTTATGTGCTGCCTTATTAGTATTATCTTGTAAATAGGAAAAAAAAAGAGAAGAATGCAGAAAAAAAATACATCACCTAGAACTCAAAGGCACTGGAGAAATTCAGCTTTCATTAGGGGTTTGGTTGTTAAGAGAAAGCATGCGTCCTAAGCAACAAATTGCATAGCCCACATGATTTCCTGGTGATCAGATAACATTGCATTCATGCTTTCTGGATGAACAGGGGTTTCACATAACAGCATTCATGAATTTTGAACCAAGAGATGTGGGCTTAATCCTGATTCTACTACTTATGAGCTGGTTAACCAGTCATATTACTAACATTTCCCAACCCTACTTTCCTTGTGTGTTAAATGATCACATAACAAATCTTTATGAGGCTAGCGTGAATATTTTATTTTATTTTATTGTTTTTACTGTGAATATTTTAAAGGATTACTTATTTATAGCAGATTTTTTAAAAAAAATACCTAGTTTCAGGCTTTGTGGACTTGAGTAGAAATCTTCCTTTAATTCCCCACTGAAATACCCACAGAGATCCACAGAAGCTAGGCATGGTACCATGAACTAAAGAGAAGATCCCATACTCAACCATCAGAAGAGAGTTTCCTTGCAGTGCAGACCGACAAATGAGTGTTCTAGCTTCTGACAACTGGCCAGCAGTTTGACATCAAAGATCCAGAAACCCAAGCAATCATCCCTGCTAACATCAGAGGGGACATCCCGAATTGCTCACGGCCAAGCTGATGCTGTCTGTTGGCAGATGCAGAAACAGTACAGGGGGAAAGGGAATGTAACACGAAAGCACAGGTTTGAAAATGTTTCAGCACAGGAAACAGAGCAAATCCTGTCCTCAGGGACATGCAAGAAGGCAGATGCTCTGTGGAGGAGGGACGGGCAGAGAGGAAGGCAGAGTGAGGGAGCTCGGAAGCAAGTTAAGATAAAAGAAACAGAGAACAAGGAAACTGGAATTACCCTAATGGAAATAAAATTTATACTGAAAACTGATAAGGGGAAAATAGTTTAGCCAATCTGGGACAACTCAGAGCCATTCTGCCTTGAAGGGCCAGCACTGAGAATGGCAAGGGAAGGGAGCCTCCAGTCTTTTCATGAGAGATTTGTCAATAGTTAAGAACCCACTGGATGTACAGTCTATTAACAGGACTTTTCCACTTGACGCTATAATACAATGATCTGTCCAACATATTTTTTTCTTCGTTTAGTTACAACATAATACCAGATGTCAGTCAGAATATGATGATTTTTAAGGCTTTCGATACATACTGTTTGCTATTCAGGCGGTATATCAGCAAGGTATAAGACCACTGGCCCAGCCATTATTAACTTGCTATTTAATTTTTTTATTTTGAAAGAATCTCAAACTTAGAGTAAAGCTGCAAAAACAGTAAGACTTATTTTTTCTGAACCATATGAGAGTTAGTTGCCCCATCACCTCCAAATTGTGTATTTCCTAAACACAATGACACCATCCTGCCCACAACCGTGAAAAGGAGGTTAACACAATGACACGGACACATCACTGCCATGTAATCCGTAGACTTAATTTCAAGTTCACCAATCATTTCATAATGACTTCCTCAGTGAAATGGATCCAGCTCAGAGCTTATGGTTTCCTTCATTTTCATGACTTTGACACTTAGGAAGATTAGGGGACGGTTATTTTGTATAATGTCCCTCAGTTTGGGTTTACTTGATGTTTCCTCATGATTAGACTGAGGTCATGTATCTCTGGCATGAATATCAGAGTAGAGATGATGTGTTCTCATTATATTCTATCAGGTGGTACATAATTTCAATCAGTCTTAGTGTTGGTGCTATCAACTTTGATCACACGGTAAAGGTGGTGTCTGCCAGGCCTTTCCCCTGTGAAGTTTCTCATTTTCCCTCTGAAATTAGTAAGTATTTGGGGATGTGGAGAGTTACTTTGAGACTACGCAAATATCCCATTCCTCATCAAACTTAGACTTTAAGCACTGTGTCCAGATCAGTATGGACTCATGAGTTTCTGTTTTATTTAATGGGTTATAACCTATCACTATCATTTTGATGCTCACACTGTCCCAGATTTGGTTAGTGGGAGCCTCTTCAAGTTGGCTCCTAGGTCCTTTTGATGTATCCCCATTTTTCGTTGAGTACTTCCTCAAGTTACAGAGCAAGATACTCCAGGCTCATCTACTTTCTCTATCCTGGCCCTAGAATCAGCCATTTCTCCAAGGAGCATTTAAGGTAGAGAAGAGTATTCAGAAACCAATGCACTAAATAGCTGGATACCAGCTATTACTGCCCCCAGAGTCTCCTAGTAGATGGAGCTGGGATATGGGTATGCATAACACACACCTAAATTTATGTCTATGGTTAACCTGCACCTCCTTGGCTTTCTCTACTGAATATGAGCTCACGCCAGTATTTCCAATGAACAGAGTCATTTCATTCTCAGTTCCTCCCTTTCTACAACAAGCCATGTCTCTGCAGCTCCCCTGTCCAGCTCCAACATGAACTTGGGAATGTCCTCCTCTCTTCCCCCTGACTTCTGACACTTTCCTCTGGGCCTTTGTGGTACTTTCCTCTCCCGTAGCCCTTCCCAACAAAGGCACCTCATTTGCTCTGCCTCATCTAATGACTTTTTAGACTGAACTGTGGAGAAACAGTACGAATAAGAGAAATGATCAATGTTATAGATGAGTTTGAACATTTCACATTTGCCATTACATTTCTATGTGATAACTGTGTTTTATATGTGTCGCCTATTTACCCATATGGATCTTTGCCAATTTCTTCTCGATTAGTTTATGATCTCAGTGTGATCAAGGTATTAATACTTTGGCTTACGTGTGGCAAATAATTTCCCAATGTCTTCTTTGGGTCTTAATTTCTTTTTTTTTTTTTTTAATAGAAACTTCTGTTGAGTGAGAAAATCCAAACCCCTTGGTGTTTTTCTACTACATCTTAGCCCTACTTTTTTCTGAGGTTGTTTGTATTTCTCCATTATTCTCTATGCCAGTGATTCTCAACTTGGGCAATTTTGCCCCATGGTGGACATATGGCAACATCTGGAGACATTTTTGATTGTTGTGACTGGCATCCAGTAGGTAGAAACCAAGGATGGTGCTAAGCATCCTACCATGCCCGGGACAGGCCCCCACAACACAGAATTAAATGTCAGTACAGCCAAGGTTGAAAAGCTCTGCTCTGTACTCTCTCCACTGCTTTATGGGCAGTCTTGATTTCTTCCAAAACAAGATACTGGGGAAGAAAGACTAAGAAAGGAAGTGTCTTTAGTAGAGACAATGGCTTTCTCCAAATGCTAAGTTTGATTAACAAGTGTTGGTTATAGCACCTTCTATAATCCAAAGTCATTGTCAAAAAAGAAAAAAGAAAAGAAAAGAAAGCCTTTATTTCCACAAATGATTCTCTTAGCTGAGGTCTTGACATAAAGACACTTATCTGCTCCACAAAATCTGGAATCTGTGTTTGTTATGATGTCAAGAAATCATATCTGGATTCTATGGATTTGCTCTATCTTTTTTTTTTTTAAGATTTTATTTATTTATTTGACACAGAGAGAGAGATCACAAGCAGGGGGAGCGGCAGGCAGAGGCAGAGGGAAACGCAGACCCCCCCGCCGAGCAGGGAGCCCGATGTGGGGCTCGACCCCAGGACCCCAGGACCCCGACCCTAGCTGAAGGCAGACGCCCAACCAACTGAGCCACCCAGGCGCCCGGATTTGCTCTATCTTAAATGCCAACAAAAAGGGCAGGCAATAAATAATTTAATTTTTTACACATCCTATAATGCCAGTACCAAGGACCTTAGTACTGACAAAATACTAATAAATAGTTATTTTTTTAAAAAATGAAGGACAGTATTAAAAATAAAATCCTTGCTTTCTTGGAATTCAGGGCCTTTAAAGAAATCATTTACATACCAGAATAATGTGAAGAAATATAGCCAGAGTCAATTATACCTCAATAAAAGTTGAGGGGGAAAAATTTAACAAGTTATATATTAGAAAGAAAGGAAATTTTAAAATATTTTTCACTTTACACAGACAGTGTATATCTTCTGCTTATAGAATTGTTGCTGGCCTGCAGGAACAGTTTACTATCATTTTTACAAGTATTCAATTCTTAGAACCAAGGGATTTCGCATGCTCCTCTACCCAGTCAGAGCAATCCTTTGTCCTGGGTCCATCTGAGCATAATCCTATCCTACTGACAGATTTGACATCTACTTTCCACCACCAGTGCACAGGAATAGAGCAGAGTGCTGAATCCAGTAAGACTTATCTAGAGGCCAACAGCCACGAAAATCGATGCTGGCAACCTTTTCTTCAGCTCAGTCCCTGAAAAAGGACCATAAATAAAATAATATTCGCGGCAACTATGATTTTCAGTGAGAAACTGCTAAAACTCATTAGAGAGGCTTCTTGTGGTCTTGGTTCCCTAATGAACTATGAGGACTTGCATACTGAAGAGCCCTCCTTTTGACTTACTTATTTCCAAAAGCCTACAAACTCTATAAATCATTTCCTTTCCTGCAAGCACTAGACCTAGCTTTGGATTCAATTTTTTTATTTTTTTTTTAAAGATTTTATTTATTCATTTGAGAGAGAGTATGTGTGCAAGTGGGGGGAAGGGCAGAGGGAGAGGGAGAATCTTAAGCAGACCCCCACAGAGCACAGAGCCTGACGCAGGGCTCCATCCTAGGACCCAGAGACCACGGCCGCAGCAGAAACTGAGGGTCGGACACTCAACCGACTGAGCCCCCACGAGCCCCCTGTATTCAAATTTTTGACCAGTTTACTTTAAATGTTTTTGTGTCCTTCCTGATTTGTTATAAGAAAGCTGCCTGTTAGAATGACAAAATAATCATTATTAAATTATAACAACATTAATAAAACAACTGTAATAGTAGCTGACATGTATTAAATTGAGGGCTTATTAGGGGCTAGATTCTATTCTAAATGCTTTACAGGTGTTAACTCACATAATCCTATGCCAATTAACAAAGTAGGCACTATTATTATAATTATTAGTCCCATTTTATAGAGAAGGAAACTGAAGCCGGGATTTAAATAACTTTTTCTAGGTCAGAACCATGATTGAAATCAAAAGCTCTGATGATAAAATCCATGGTCTTAACCACTATTATCCATCTCTGATTTCCACTC
The DNA here is from genome assembly GCF_054177405.1 of Leptonychotes weddellii. NCBI lineage: Eukaryota > Metazoa > Chordata > Mammalia > Carnivora > Phocidae > Leptonychotes > Leptonychotes weddellii. The sequence continues at coordinate 80,684,459 of NC_138374.1, read as the reverse complement.
TCCTCAAAGCATTATAGTTTCTCTTTCAGGTTCTTTTAAGTTAAATGCTGAAAGAAATGTTACTTTTTAATGGGAGAAAAGAAAACTTTGACTTTTCTCTTGGGTTGAATCTGAAGCTTCAACATCATAGCATGAAACCCACAGCCTTTTCTTTTTTCCTGTGGCCTAACTAGCCAAGCATGGACCCAACTCTGGTTCAGACAGTTAGCTGTCTGCACAAATCTTTATAGGTTTGTCTAGGTGGATTGACAATTTCATTGCAAAAGTAAAAACTAACAAGGACCTCTTTTGCTTCATTAAGATCATGGGCAACTATCAACTGATGAATTGTTGAACACTACATCTGAAACTAATGATGTGTTGGCTACTTGAATTTAAATTAAAAAAAAAAGATCATGGGCCACTACTCTCAATGCCAATGGCAAAAACGTGTGACTGTCCCAGGACTGTCATCAAATGATCTGAGAAAAGGAGACATCGGAGGGCATCTGCCCAACTTCAGATGTAAGGTCCTCTCTTCACCTTGGGTGAAGAGCCCTCACTGCAGCCAGCAGAGTTCAGGGAAGACAGAGGAGCTTCCAAGTCTCATGACACAGGTGCAGAATTCCATTTTGACTTTCTGTTTCGGTGCAAACCAGAACTCTGCCATGAGGAGAAATGCTCAGAGGTCACCTCCTGTGGTGGGGATGGTACCCTCTGCTTCCCCTCCCACCCACACCGCCCCACAGCACCCGGGCCACAGGGCAGGTGTGGTCAGGCAATACGAGAGTTTGAACTAGCCAGACGCTCAGAGAGACTGAAACCCACGGACTTGAATCTGACAGCCACAAAGACTCCTGGCTGGCCAACCAGCCACCCAGTCATGTCTAAGGACCTGCTGTGTAGGTGTGAGGAAAGAAGGAGGGAAGGAGATGTTTCTTGGGGGGCAGGAAATCCACTTATCTATTATTATATTACTGATCAGCCTCCTCTCCGAGGTAGTAATTAATCACTCTATGGATGAAAGGCCATCTCAGCTTTACAATTGTATTGCTTTTTCAGCAAGACGGGCAAAAATTTCACAGAATTTCTTGCTTATATATTTTTATTCCTTTTTTAGTAAATTGAAACCCATTCAAATGGAAAATAGAAAAATAAACCCACATGTTTCAGTGTGATCCTGAGCATAAGGTATCAGCACTTCACTTTGTAAACACCGTCTGACTTCGATATTCTGTTTGTGATCTCTTCAAAAGTTTGACTCCCGGGGAGTACCCCAAATTGCTACATAATCAGGGTTGCCTCTCCTAGGCCCTGAAGACACTGAGAGTTGAAAACCTGGGACTCCAGCAGCAACTGAGAGCTGGTACTGCTGAATACAGCCAAAGACTGGTAGCTCTTGTGTTAAATAAGTAAAAGCCTCATCAAATGACAAAAGAATTGAAATTCATTGTCATTATCAAGATGACATATCACTATGCTCATGGCATCACCTCCTCTGTAGATAAGCTGTGACCTCTTTGCACAAGTCAACAGAAGCTAAAATCACTTGTTAAAAATACCACGGCTCCCAAGATGAAGAGGTACACATCAGAAAAACCAGTTGCACAAGCATCTGTATACAAAGATGTTTGGCTCAGTCAGTTGAGCATCCAACTCTTGGTTTCTGCTCAGGTCATGATCTCAGGGTCCTGAGATCAAGCCCTGCGTCGGGCTCCTTGCTCAGGACAGAGTCTGCTTGAGGATTCTCTACCTCTGCCCCAGCCCCTACTCACAGCTCGCTCTCTCTAACTAACTAACTAAATAAATAATGGGGGTGGGGAGAAGGACTGTTTGCTATGGTGAAAATTAAGATGCCCATGTCGATTAGTAGAGGGTTGGTGACATGAATTACAATGCACATGTGGGTTCTGGTGCCACATGGCCTCAGTTTGAATCCTGCTTCTGCCACATGTTGACCATGTGACCTTGGGCAAGTTACTCAACCTCTCCGAATGTTGGTTTCCTCATTTGTATATAAAGGGTTTAATATAAGACCTGACCTAGAAGAAGAGCTCAAAAAATGGTACAGGTGTTATTACAATACATTACTATTAGGCTATGTATGTGACCATTAAAAAGAGATGAAATAGATCTGTACTCTTAAGATATAGAAAAATATAGAAAGATCCAGATCCAGAAAGATGATCTTGAGTCACTGTTGAGCAAAAAAATATAAGTTGCATTATAGATGCAGATAATGATGTAGATGCGGATAATGATAACCCTCATCATTACAGATGAGGATAAGTAATGTAACCGTGTGTGTGCACAGGTCCGCATGGACCTGCGCATGTGGGAAGTCTCCAGGGACACGTCATATTGTTACAGCAGATTCCCTTCTGGCGGGCAGAAGGCTTTCACTTTCCTACTTTCCAGGATGTCAGGGTAACCCCACATCACCTCAGTACACAGCAATAGTAACAACCATAACTCTAACTTTTCTCAGCTAAATTTGAATTTTGTGAACAATTTTCTCTTTTTCATACCAGGATGTAAGATGCAATGTAAAAAGAGTACCTGTTGGCCTGTGAATTTTTTCTAAAGATTTTATTTATTTATTTATTTGAGAGAGAGAGAGAGAGCATGGGGGGTGGGGTACAGAGGGAGAGGGAGAAGCAGACTCCCCACTGAGCAGGGAACCCAATGTGGGACTTGATCCCAGAACCCGAGATCATTACCTGAGCCGAAGGCAGATGCTTAACCAACTGAGCCACCCAGGCACCCTTGCATCTTTTTTTTTCCTAAAGATTTTATTTATTTATTTGAGAGAGATAGAGAGCATCAGTGGGAGAAGGGGCAGAGGGAAAGGGAGAATCCCAACCAGACTCTGTGCTGACACTGGAGCCTGACTTGGGGCTCCATCCAAGGACCCTGAGATCATGACCTGAGCTAAAGGCAGATGCTTAACCGACTGAGCCACCCAGGCATTACAGTCTGTGAATTTTTAAAGCAGCAATAAAGTATACCTTGCTACATCTCTACCAACCCATTGTCTCCACTTCCCAACCAGATGTGCTTCTCCAGTTAGGACACAGGCATGGTTTTGCTCCTCTCAAACTCACTGGGTAATTGTCCCAGGCTGAATATCCACAGCGGATGAAAACAGCTAAGAGGCCCAAGTGCTGAGAATTAAAGACGCATCTACTTAAAAAGCAAACGCTAATCAGTGAGAAGAGTCTCAAGAAATGATATGTAGATGACACTGATGGAAAGCTTTGTTGGAATATGTGTCTGTGCATATCTAACATTAGCAATTAGAGCGCACAGGATTAGGTAGTCCAGTGGGCTCTGGCTGATGAATCCATGTGTCTCAGCTGCTAGATTATGGAATTCAAAGATAGGACAGAGAAAACTGAACGTCTGAAAATAACCAAGGGAAGCTGCTAGAATCATTTTCTCCTCCCCCCCACAGTTTTCACTAGAAAAGGGTCATTCTTTGTCATTTTCCAAAGTCAATATTATTTTAAGATTGTCAAGAAAAAATGACACACGTTTTGTTCTTCTCAGTATAGAGGATGATGCTGAGAACAAATTGCTTCACTTTGGGAACTAGCCTTGTTTGGAAGATGGTGCTGTGGCTTTCACCTCTGTGACAGAGAGTAGGAGATAACAAGGAACAAAAGAGAGAGCTTGCGCAGGGACTCAAATCCCAACTCTCCACTCTGTAGCTATTTATGTTAGGCAAGTTACTTCACTTCTCTGGAGCTAAACTGATTCACCAGTTAAATGAGGACACTGCTAAAACCCCCTTCATAAGGTTGTTGTAGGAATCACACAAAGTAATATATATATAAAGTGCTTAAAAACACCCTTGGCACCTGTCAACTATTGTTCCCAGGAGACCTGTGTGGATGGTAAATAGTGAGAAGAGAGAGAGAGAATAATATCATGATATGACTTCCGCTATTCGAGATGTTAGAGAGGAGGGGTTAAATAAGGGATGACGGAGATCATCAAATTTACAGTCAAATGTCTTGGCTGGGTCGTCTAGGAGTGAAGGGAGGAGTATGAGGTCTCATACCACAGTCCAGTAGTTTTCAACCACACAGCAGATTCCGCTTTCTGCAATATGATATGGAGAGACAAGAAGAATTCTAGGATACAAAGATACACAAGATAGCTTGCACTGCATCTTTTTCTGGAAAAAGAAGAAACTCAGTATAATCTCTTTCTGAACAATAAAAAGTCTGTATTGGTGGACAGCATCTAGAAAGGAAGTTTATGACAGATCGGATCCAGGAGGAAAAAAGTAAAATAAAATAAAATAGATCACCCTGAACTTAAGAGCACCCATTAAAAAAAAAAAAAAATCCGTCCCCTCCATCCAAGTATGTCCCAAAACAGAGACACCGAACATCCCTCTACAAACAAAAAAGAGGCATCAGTGACTGGGAAGGTCAGGTCTCAGGAAGTAATTGACTGAATCATGAAGAGAATAATGTTAGATCAAAGCTCGTCACCCAAGTTGGCCAAGCATCCTACATACTCCACTGGCCTAAACCACACGAAGACTCAGACTTTCTAACACTCAGTGCATTCAGAGAGGGGGAGCTTGGGACTTAAGCTCAGCAACACACCATCTTGATAAAGACAGTGAGTATCATTTCTCCCCTTTGTTATCTGAGTAGATCTATGCTTAAATTAGGGGAAGATCAGTGCGGGCAGGGAAGGAGGGACAGATAGACGTGAGAAAGTCATGGTGACATCACTGAGAGGGAACACTAGCATTTTCAGTGACCTAAGGACAAAAGCACTCTGAAAGGAGCCCTATCCCACCAAGAAGGCTGCCTTTTCTTCAAAACAAAAAACAAAACAACACCAAAACCATGTAGTCCTTCTAACCTTCCCTAAGTCCCACAGAAGAGATCATAAAGAACCCGTGGACCCAGCGCTCTCCTTTAAATCAGTGCCTTATTTATCTGTTTTTTATTGCCTGTTTATCTCCAGAATATATAGTTTGATCGCAGAACTCGGAAACACATACTCACCTAACAAACTGAGAGTTTTTCAGTTTGTCTTTGGGGAAGACAGGTTGGGTGGTTTTTTTTTTCCTCCAGTACATCTATATTACTCATATAGATACAAATCAGAATTCCATGAGACATGTACAATCAAGCAGATACTTAGAGCATTCTTTTTTTCAAAGGTTTTACTTATTTATTATTTGAGAGAGAAAGAGAGAGAGCACAAGCAGGAGGGAGGAGGAGAGGGAGAGGGACAAGCAGACTCCCCGCTGAGCAGGGAGCCCAATACGGGGCTCGATCCCAGGGCCCTGAGATCATGACCTGAGCCGAAGGCAGACGCTTAACAACTGAGCCACCCAGGTGCCCCGATACTTAGAGCATTCTACGTCATATTCTAGGTAGCCAATCTACTTCAGTAGCCTTAAAAGAATCTTATAAAATAAGCTTCTTCAAAACTCTGTTGTTGCCAAACTCATCACACAGAAAAGCATAAATACACCCACACACAAATTACATGTCAATTACTATGTATCACTGATGACAGAGCCCTCAGAATCCTTTTACACATCCTGACTAGAGTTTTCAAACTTCTTCTGCAGTGGAAACTTTGTATCAAATAATAGGGTACGTAAACCATAAAATACGGAATCCCAAAATAAGAGTGATCTAATGTGACACAAGCAAGACATGTGCGTGGCGTTGGGGGGGCGGGGCGCATGCATCTGGGGGGTGCATGAGCCCGCACATGTTTGTGGGAGAGGTGGGGCTGCCTCCCCAGAACATTCCTGAAAATCATTGATGCAATGTAAGCTTCTCGTTCCCAGACAAAACTAAATAAGGATTACCCGCCCGGTAAGGAATTTCCTTATACATAAAATGAGGAGTCTGGACCAGCTCTTTTTCTCTAGATGCTTCTAATGGTAACATGTTTTGACCTTCTTATTTAAGGTCCTCCTAGGAAATCACATAAAGAAAGATCACTGACGTGATAATCATTACAATAGATCATACTAAACAATCCTGGTAGCAAATTATCTATCTGCCAAGAAAAGAGGGAGTGAGAGCTTAATCAGACCCACTTCCGGAATCTATGTATGTATTTATTATACATTAAATATTGAGTTCCAAAACCGAGTGAAGTATTTACTGGGAAAATCCATTACGATAACAGAAATAATACTAACCTCTGGAAATAAACACTATTTCAGGTTAAAAAGATGTTAAGCTATGGAAGAAGCTGATTTCAAAAGGCTTTGCTGCTGTGAACATCAAATTAGGTCATTTTCATTCTGGCTTCATCGCTGTCTGCAGGGACTACCCTGAAATCAGCCATTTTAATTCAGGAGCAATGTTTAGTCTGCAGAAAGCAACGATAACCTGCCTTTGTTTAAACTGTCTGAAACAGAAGGGATATTTCCTGGAACGGCTTGAATTACACAGGTTCCATGGAAAAGACTCTCGTACTCTTGCAGCAATGTGTAATTTTGTGGTTGCAATTTCCCCAAACTGCTTAATAAAACCTTCTCCTTTTTATTGGATAAAAAATTAGGAAAAACCAATCCCTGCATGATAAATGCCCAGGTAACATCATTCAACTCCTCAGGGCGAGAAGTATTACTACCTACTGGCTGGTCAGACATGCGGAGTGAGCACTCTTCTCCCAAAGGGCAGCCTCCTGTCAAGATGTCACCCAGAAACAGCCTTCAGAAACAGCCCCTTCAGGAAGGGGCGACAACTCCCCACAGCACATCTGATAACCATACACGCTGTCAGTTTTAGTACCTGCCACCGTCAGATCATCCCACACCTGGGGTCGTTTCAGTCTCCTGCTTCCCCCACCACCACCCACATCTTTCCCACAAACACAGCAGTAATGGATGGTATCCGCCTTCCAGAGGATGTGGGTCACCATCTGGCTGCCCCAGCCCTGAAGGCAGTCCAAGCTGAAGGGTACGGGCAACTAGACGGGAGGGTCCCAGACAGAGTATATCCATCTGAGTCTTGGCTCTGCCCTTGATTCGCTGGGCAGGCACTTCTACCCCTTTGACCTCTCAGCAAAGGGGGGTCATAAAACCTGCTGCTTTTGTCCTGAAATGCCAGGAGTCCCAATGTGATTGTGTCTGTCATGGATGCTGGGGTCTCTGTTACTGATACCTGCTTCGGCTCTTCGAGATAAAAACGTGTAGTAGTATGGCCATGAAATCACCACCCCATTTTTAGTGTCCCAAGGTCAGGTGCAAACAGGGTCCTCAGTCTCTCATTCCAAACACTGTTACATGTAAAGGCTACATATGCTGTTAGAGTCCCTGACTGGGAAAGGTATGGATTTGGAAAATCAGACAGACCCAAATTCAAGTCATAGCTCTACTGCTTACTAGATATGTAATCTAAGGCAAGTCAACTAACTACGCTGACCTTCAGTTTCCTCATCTGTAAATACTAACAATAGTAATTAGTACTCAAGAGGATCCCTGAAAGTTACATGCTAAATGTGCAACTAGCACAGAACTCAGCAACTGTGCCCCTGAGAGTTTATTCCAGAGAAATGAAAACTTACGTTCCCACAAAAACCTGGACACGAATGTTTACAGCACCTTTATTTGTAATAGCGAAAAAGTAGAAGCAACCGAGATGTCCTTCAACGGGTAAAAGGCTAAACTGTGGTCTATCTGATATACCACAGAATACTCAGTAATAGAAAAACAATATTAATACATGTGACAACATGGATGAATATCCAGAGAATTACATTGAGTTGGACAAAAAAAAAAAGGCAATCCAAAAGGTTACATACAGTGTATTTCAATTCCCACAACATTCTCGAAGTAAGATTACAGAACAGAATAGATTAGTGGTTGTATGGATTAGCGTGGGGTAGTGGAAGGAAGGAAGGAAGGAAGGGGCAGGTGTAGCTCTAACAGGCCAACCTAAGGGATCCTTGCAGGGATAGAAATGCTCTAGTTTTTGACTGTATCAATGTCAGTGTTCTGGCTGAGATACTGCACCATAGCTCTGCAAGATGGTACCACTGGAGGCAAACGGGTAGAGGGCATGGAGACCTGTTTTCTGTATTATAAGTGCATCTGAATCTATAATCATCTCAAAATGAAAGGTTTAATTAAAAGACATAAAAATAACAATGCAGCAATGCATATTTCAGGAGATCACCATGAGGATTACACAGCATATGGAATTGAGCAATAATTAAGTAATTATTAAATATCCTATGAAAAATCACCTAGCACAGTCATCTCTTGGCAATAATGGAGGCTCAATAAATATTCATTTCTGTCCTCTAGTAAGTTGTACATGAGAATGTGCTCCGGTGGATTTCTATTTGTGGATCAAATGAAAATGTAACTCCATGAAAAGGGTCTGAACATAATAGAAACGTATTTTGGCCCATTTAGCTTTTCTTCCTGTCAATCTGGCCTTTTGGGAAAATTTGTATTATTTCATACTAAACTGCATCAGCCTAATTTCCAGAGCAAAACTGCAATCCAGCCACCACCAAATTTCTTCATTGCAAATGTGAATAGTGGGGCAGGCTGCAGTGGATTGTAATTCAGTTGGCTGAAAACCACAGTCAAAAGAGAAAAATCATGGCCAAAAATTAATGAGTGTCTTTTGTTACAGACACTGAAGAAAGAAAACAGAAAGGATAAAACCTGGTTTTATGTGCTCAGGAGTTCCTACCTGGTTAAAAGAGGAAAAGTCTCATATAGGATGAGTCAGAGGCTAAGTAAGCAGAGAACAGACCCATCAATGCGACAAGCCTGGAGCGAAGGGAGAGGTAAGCATGGACTGGGGATCTGGGCACGTGGCTGGGGGCAGAGGGCATCTCTAAGCAGGATGCTGACTCCACACGTCGTACCCCTCTCGTCCCACGGTACTATTGACTGGTACATGGCCTTGGCCTTCTGAAGGACTGCAGCAATCCTTAGTACTCTGCTGGTGCTGCAAAGTCATCCCTCCTCTCCCAGAGATCTCAATCCCCCACCTGATCCTTGATGCATAAATTAGCTTGTATGAAGCTCCTGGTTACAACATGAGCAAGGTAAGGGAAAACACACACCCGTACAGAGGATAACGCATCATAATGTTCTGCTCTCAAAAATAAAATGAGGACCAGGGCTCCTGGGTGGCTCAGTCGGTTGAGCAGCTGGCTCTTGATTTCGGCTCCAGTCATGATCTCGTGGTCGTGGGATCGAGCCCCACATCAGGCTCCACATTCAGCGGGGAATCTGCTTGAGATTCTCTCTCTCCCTCTGCCCTTCTCTGTGCCTCTCTCTCCCTCTCTCATTCTCTCAAATAAATAAATCCTTTAAAAAATAAACTAATAAAAATAAAAATAAAATTAGGAACAAAGTCTTTGGCAGTGCAAACACTACCATCTCTTCTCTTCCAGGTCAATGAGTCAGGGTAGCCCTGTTTGAACTCTTCAGTTCTCAATTAGAGCTTCAAATGGTCCACACACTGTCCAAATATTTTTTAGCCAAAATTAAGATGGTAAGTGTATCCTCATTTCAGTGATCAGAACCTAGCAATTTGCTATGTGGAGCCCCTAACTCCAATGTCAAGTATTTGAGGAACTTAGACTTGCAGAATGACATTTATTGTACAAAATGCCATCGTGTTACAAGCCTTCCAGCTCGGAGAGTTCCCTCTGTAAGCTGCTATTCCTGAGTCGATGTAAATGGAGAAGAATGAGGGCCAGAGCCCCTCCATCAAGTTTTTGGGATAACTCCTGCGCCGCTCACTCACTGAGCCTTTTGACTGCCTCCACCATTAGGATAGTATTGTCATTTCACGAAGTGAGCTATTGGCAGACAGATGCACCTGGATCACATTAATTGGAACTTCTTGTTGCAAGATAGCAGCATTTCAATTTCTCTGTGAATGCTTGTGTGCTACACATGGTATCTGGCAGGTGTAAGAATCTCATCTCTGATTGCCTATATTCCCAATCTACTTTCTTTGCCTATTTCGTCGTGCAAAGCAATTACAGTCGAAAATCAGTTCACGACATGCGCTCATCCATATTCAGTTCTTTCCACTTCAGGCAAATATTGCCCAGAAAAAAATAAAAATAAAAAATAAAAAGAGACAGATTTGAGAAATCCAGATTTTGTTCCTATATTTTGATCCCCTGATTGTCCAAATGTTGACTTGTTGATAATCCACAATTTGCTCCGTATCAAAATAAATATTCAAAAGACACAGCTCCAAATTGCTAACACATATATCTACCTTAAGTGAAAAGGAGAGATTATACGTGCACAGAAAAGTTTCAAAAAATCAGACCAATAGATGGAGGCAGACTGAATTAGCTGAAGACCCAAATGATAGAGAACACTTAAAAAACAATGTTACTGATTTCAAGAATTTTGAGGAAAAGAACAATTTAAGAGGGGGTACCTGGGATCAATACCCACTGGCCACAGTGGAAACCAGGTTGAGGAGGAGACAAGCTTCCTCCCTGAAGCCCTTGAAGCCACCACATCAGTGGATCTGCCAATCAGCTTCTCAGATCTTGTTTGTGAAATTATTAGAAGTTGCAAGTCAAAGGCTAGAATTTTGAGATTCTCCTAATTAAATTTTCACACAGAAGCTAGCTGTTTAAGATGGTAACTAACTGGTCTACAAGATTATTCTTTTCTTTTTTAAAATTAGGTTAACATACTGGAGTGCCTGAGTGGCTCAGTAGGTTAAGCATCTGACTCTTGGTCTCAGCTCAGGTCTTGATCTCAGGGTCGTGAGTTCAAGCCCCATGTTGGGATCCATGCTGGGCACAGAGTCTACTTAAAAACAAATAGGTAACATACTGCTATGGATCAAAATTTAAGAGGTTCAAAAAGATGAAAAAATCTCCCTGTCCCTGCCCCTATCTCCAAAGGCATCAAATTTTATCATTTCATGCATATACAAGAAAATGTGTATGTATTCTTTCTTTCCCTCCTATTTTGTACACAAACGGCTATACCCTCTACATCCTATTTTTATTTTCTCTGTACTCTTAACAATATAACTTAGAGTTAATTTCAGATAAGAACAGTTTCCTCATTTCTTTTTATGACTTCATAGTATTCCATTAAATGGATATAGCATAATTTACATAACAAGACCCCTGCTGATGGACATTTATATTATTATTATATTATTCCTATTCTTTTCATATTACAAACAAGGCTGCCATGAATAGACTTACTCATAGGTCACTTCATGTATTTGATAAATTATTTGTAGGATAAATTCCTAGAAATGTAATTACTAAGTCAAAGGGGACATGCTTTTCTCATTTTGAGAGATGACTGCATTCATTCACATGCACACACACACACACCATTTCCCTGGATACTTGCTAACATGAGGTGCTAGCCGATGGCTTGTTCTTTTCCCTTATGATTTTGGTAAAAAGTGACATTTCAGTGTAGTTTTCATGAGGTTGAGGATCTTTTCATCCATGTCCCAGGAGGCTGACCCCTGAGCACAGCTTCATCTGGGTTCCCTCGCCTGGTAGTGTGTGGTTAGGTCAGAACCTGGGATGCACCAGCAGGAGCCTGGAAGGTGGCAGCAGAGAGATGTTCCTGTTTCTATCTCTTTCCAATGCCCTGTTTCTCATAGGGGTCACCTCCCTCCCCGAGTATCTCCCTTGGGGCAATCCAGCCTGCGCTGCCCCAGCTTTCACTGAGGTCCAGTAAAACTGTTTGCTCTCTGGCTTTCAATCCAGGGATGGTTGTGGCTTCCCACTCTGAGTGTCTCCCCCCTGCCTTGCTCATCCCCTAATCCTACCCTTGCATTTCTGTCTTTCACTTGAACCATTTGGGAGAAATCTGTTTGCTGTTGTTTTGTTTTGCTGAGACACTATCACCCATGCGTCTTACTGATTTTTCTATTGGGTTGTTGGGTCTTTTTATATTGATTTGTAGTTGGAGGGGCTCATTATTCATGAGAGCAGAGTTGCCAAACATCTTCTATAAAGGGCCCTAGAGTAAATACTCTCAGCCCTGTGGGCCATATGGTCTGGATGTCAACACCTCGACTCTGCCACCAGAAGGTAGGGCAGCCACAGATGATGTGCAAACGAGTGAGTGTGGCTGCGTTCTAAGAAAACCTGCTTTACAAAAAAAAAAAAAATTGGAAGCAGGCCGCAGTTGGTCCTGGGGCTGCAGTGGCCGACCCGAGAATTAAGAAAATTATCCCTTCTCTGTCCTATGAGCTGCAAATATTTTTCTCTCTATTTGGGTTCTTACTTTTCCTATCAGAGTTCTGCCATGCAGAATTTTTTAAATTTTATGTTAAAAAGTAGAAATTTATCTGCTATGTATGGCTTCAGATTTTTTGCGTTACACTTAAAAAAGGAACAGAGTTGTAAAACCACAAGAAACTCAAGGCAGAAAGATTATATGTTAAGCTGGATCAGGCGGCCGAGGCTACCATCCAGAGTCTTATTAATGCGGCCACCATGCAGCATGCTAAGACTAGGCTGTTTCCAATATGTCCTAATTAGTGGAACCCATTTCTCATGTAAAATCTTCCATGGAAGGCTGAGATATAAAATAGCGTGAGCACCCTGGCTGAGGCAAAACTACCTACCCCCAAGGGCGTGAGGTACCTCCTGGGCCACTGGATTCTAGACCTTAAATACCACTTCTCGGGCGCCTGGGTGGCTCAGTTGGTTAAGCGACTGCTTTCGGCTCAGGTCATGATCCTGGAGTCCCTGGATCGAGTCCCACATCGGGCTCTCTGCTCGGCAGGGAGCCTGCTTCTCCCTCTGACCCTCCCTCCTCTCATGTGCTCTCTCTCTCTCATTCTCTGTCTCAAATAAATAAATAAAATCTTTAAAAAATAAAAAAAAATACCACTTCTCTACATGAACACTAAGGACTCTAGAAATCAGAAAAGAGTTTTCTACATCATAGCCAAGTAACACTTCCAAGAATTTTCCATTCCATCAGGTACAGACAGAGCCAGACCGGCCTGCCCACCCCAGTATCTTTCTGTCAGTGGTGACGAGGTGACATCCACTGTCGGGCTCATCATTAAGGGGTCTCTCGGTGCTTCCATGTCAGACCTACACCTTTGTTCCTGTAAGATTTTGCTCCAGGGTATAAAGGCTCTTGGCCTCCACCTGTAGGCAATTTATTTTCTGCCTTCTACAAATGAAAAAATAAGTATCTTTAAGCAAATTTTATAAGTAGAAACAAGAGGGGAAGTAAAACACAGCCAACTTAAATATTTATTTTGCATAAACTAGGCTAGGTTTTTCTCTTAGGAAAAAATATTGGACATCCAAATCTCTACTGGGGTTTAATACTTTAAAGCCACAATTAGCTTTGCTTACTTCTTCCTACCTCGAAGAAGCAAACACAGTTATAGGTGAAGGAGAACAAAACACAGACCATGACAATTTGGGGGTTTCAGCATAGATTTGCAGCTCTTTCTTTTAAGATTTTATTTATTTATTTGAGAGGGAAGGAGAGGGAGAGAGAGAGACTGTGTGCACACAAGTGCAAGAGCAGGGGGAGGGGCAGAGGAAGAGGGAGAAGGAGACTCCCTGCTGAGCAGGGAGCCCAACTAGGGCTTGATCCCAGGACCCTGAGATCATGACCTGAGCCGAAGGCAGACACTTAACTGACTGAGCCACCCAGGCACCCCTGACTCTTTTCTTTTTAAAGATTTTATTTATTTATTTGAGAGAGATAGAGAGTGCCACCGGGAGAAGCGGTAGAGAGAGAGGGAGAATCCCAAGCAGACTCTGTGCTGAGCTCAGAGCCCAACACGGGGCTTGATCAGAGGACCCTGAGATCATGACCTGAGCTGAAATCAAGAGTCAGATGCTCAACAGACTAAGCCACCCAGGCGCCCCAGTTTTGCATCTTAAATAATACTAGCAATGGGTAATAACAATGTGAAGCTTCTCAGTTGAGTTATAAAAATAATCCTTGAAATTGTAATTTGTTGCTCTGTGAACAAATTGATTCAAATTGAGATGTCCCTTCATACACATGTGGGCATACGCACAAGTATATTTTATGTATATGTTCATTCAGATGAAAAGTAGATATATGCAAATATATACCCACCTCATCTCATTATATTGCCTAAAAAATACATAAAAGGTTAACATAAAAGGAGATAAAGCCTTTGGGGAACAGGAAAGACAAAGCTCAATAATAAATACACTATGTAGGATGATCTGAGATAGCCCTTGAAATGTGACCATAACATTGCTATATTCCTCAAAGGAATAACTGATACTTACAAACTGGTTAGAGACCTCACATCTCCATTTACTAAATGATTCACTAAGTTTTACTAAGCTCCTAATATGTAAGAATACCATGAGAGGTTAAGAGGTAGGAGTAACTGGTGACAGTTTAGTTGAGTTACAAGATGAAAAACATCAGTTATATGGCAATAAAGAGAGGAGAACCCTTGAAAGAAAAGCTATGGACAGGAGTTTTCTCCATTGATTAGGTCATGTTGTAATGGAGGCAAGGCCACAGGTTCAAGCCCCTCTTTATCAATTAACTTAATTGTATTTTGAAGACACAGACCAGGCCTGAGAGTTCTCAACATCTTACCCACAAGATGAAAAGAGATTTGGGAAGAAAAGAGAGTGGCTGAGCCCAAATTCACTTCAAGTGCTAGAAGACATTAACTCAAGAGTGGATCAGCACCATGGTCTTTATAAATTATAGTTAATGTCCAACATAATCTCTGGCTAAGTAAAATTAAGTAAGACATTCCTCTTGGATAGTATTAAACTAGAATTTATTCAGTCAACCTTGTAAGATCCTATAACAAAAAAGTACTCACCTTTCAAATGGATATAGTCTAATGTTTTGGTTTGCAATTAATTTGGGGCTATTTTGGGTATTTCCTGCATCATAGACACAATCTAAATATTATTAACATGCAAAGATTAAAATGTGGCTCCTACTGAGAGGTTAAAGAAACAGTAACCACCGGAATTAAAGCGTCTTGGCATGACACCCCCCAATCACAAGTGCTCACTTATGGACATATAAAATATGCTGTCACTTATCTTTTCTCTTACACAAATATGAACTTGGGCTTCGAGTGGCTCTGACACGTTTTGCTCCTCTCCAATTAAACATCCCAATACAGCTGACAATGCCCTCTGAATGTTCTTTCTGATGGGAATTTGACAAATTAATTCAAAATGAAGAGAGAAATCATCTGACTAAATCCAAATTTAAACCAAATTTTAAAACTAAAACCCTCTGGGGGTCAAGGTTCTCAACTAGGTGTTGTATTAAACCAGTAGTCACAAACTCAGCTTCCCAGAACCTCCCAACAGGGAAGGGTCCAACAGGCCAAGTGCGGGGCAATCAAGGAAGAGGCACCAGGCTCTCCCATACTTCTCTCAGCAAGCATCGATGGACCCTTACCGAAATGGCTCCCGGAATCTCTTTCATTTGGAAAAAAATGGCGTCGTGCTAAAATATTTTGACAACTCTACTAGCTCATTCCTAAATTCTGATAGGGCATTAACATTTTGTGGTCTATACTTTACTGATTCTACTGCATCTTAATATTTACTGCTTAGAATTTTGTTTGAAAATTGTTAAATATTGCACAAATGGCAAATAACTGGAAGACAGATGGTTGTGCTTTCTCCATTTCCGACATGTAAATGTTGAAAAACTTCATGCCAGGAACTACCTCCTAATTAGGATATACCTATCCTGAGGGTGGTAATAAAATCTTTATAGTCCTCATGAAGAGAAAGACTTGGTGCTCCTCACCCTCTCGCCCGCAATACGGATCTCAAGGTAAAAACAATACTAAACATGAAAAGACAAAATGCTGCAGATGCTGAAATTAACGTCTTTCTACAGTTTCTAATAATAAATTTCTGGTTAACTTGTTCAGAGACTAATATTTTTGTGAAAGGAAGTGTATAGGGTGTCTGTGCCTGTGCATGGATCCCAGCGTTGCTGGGGGTCTAAGCACCAACATAATAAGCCCCAAATCTGCCTTGTGCGTAATTCTGCAATGGTTATACTCTATGAGAAAGTAATCTTAAAGGCTGAGAGAGCAAGATATTCGTAGAGTGATTAAATACAAGAAAAACCTTAATTTCTGATTCTGAAAGACAAAAGAGTCATAATCTCTTTTTCAACGTCAGATGGAGCTATGCTAGCTCAATTTAGATGGCAGGAAATCTCTATTAGAAAAATAAATGTGTGTAGATCAATGGAACAGAATAGAGAGCCCAGAAATGGACCCTCAACTCTATGGTCAACTAATCTTCGACAAAGCAGGAAAGAATGTCTAATGGAAAAAAGACAATCTCTTCAACAAAAGGTGTTGGGAAAATCGGACAGCCACATGCAGAAGAATGAAACTGGACCATTTCCTTACACCACACACAAAAATAGACTCCAAATGGTTGAAAGACCTCAATGTGAGACAGGAGTCCATCAAAACCCTAAAGGAGAACACAGGCAGCAACCTCTTTGACCTCAGCCGCAGCAACTTCTTCCTAGAAACATCGCCAAAGGCAAGGGAAGCAAGGGCAAAAATGAACTATTGGGACTTCATCAAGATAAAAAGCTCTTGCACAGCAAAAGAAATAGTCAACAAAACCAAAAGAAAATCGACAGAATGGGAGAAGATATTTGCAAATGACATATTAGATAAAGGGCTAGTATCCAAAATCTATAAACAACTTCTTAAACTCAATACCCAAAGAACAAATGATCCAATCAAGAAATGGGCAGAAGACATGAACAGACATTTTTCCAAAGAAGAGATCCAAACGGCCAACAGACACATGAAAAAGTGCTCAACATCGCTTGGCACCAGGGAAATCCAAATCAAAACCTCAATGAGATATCACCTCACACCAGTCAGAATGGCTAAAATTAACAGTTGGGAAACGACAGATGTTGGCGGGGATGTGGAGAAAGGGGAACCCTCCTACACTGTTGGTGGGAATGCAAGCTGGTGCAACCACTCTGGAAAACAG
>NC_138374.1:80567376-80666973 GCF_054177405.1 Leptonychotes weddellii | reverse complement strand
GGAGGGTATGTGCTATGGTGAGCTCTGTGAATTGTGCAAGACTGTTGAATCACAGACCTGTACCTCTGAAACAAATAATACATCATATGTTAAAAAAAAAAAAGAAGAAGAAGATCGCAGAAAGGGAAAAATGAAGGGGGGGAAATCGGAGGGGGAGACGAAAAATGAGAGACTATGGACTCTGAGAAACAGACTGAGGGTTCTAGAGGGGAGGGGGCTGGGGGGATGGGTTAGCCTGGTGATGGGTATTAAAGAGGGCACGTACTGAATGGAGCACTGGGTGTTATATGCAAACAATGAATCATGGAAGACTACATCAAAAACTAATGATGTAGGGGCGCCTGGGTGGCTCAGTCGTTAAGCATCTGCCTTCGGCTCAGGTCATGAT
The DNA here is from genome assembly GCF_054177405.1 of Leptonychotes weddellii. Taxonomy (NCBI): domain Eukaryota; kingdom Metazoa; phylum Chordata; class Mammalia; order Carnivora; family Phocidae; genus Leptonychotes; species Leptonychotes weddellii. Next base: position 80,666,585 of record NC_138374.1, on the reverse strand, counting down.
CCCAGGGTCCTGGGATCGAGCCCCACGTCGGGCTCTCTGCTCCGCAGAAAGTCTGCTTCTCCCTCTCCCACTCCCCCTGCTTGTGTTCCCTCTCTTGCTGTGTCTCTCTCTGTCAAATAAATAAAATCTTTAAAAAAACCCCAAAAACTAATGATGTAATGTATGGCAATTAACATAACATAATAAAGAAAAAGAAAAATAAATATGTGACCAACTACATATGCTTTAGTCATAATTCATATTCTTAGATGAAACTACCAGTAGGATAGCTACTATTTCTTGAGCCCTTATGAGGTCTTTGGTAACACTTTCTCTAACACCTTCCCCCCCACAAAGTTGGTTTTAGTGTGTGTTTACTTCACAGTTGAGGAAATTAAGGGTCAACAAGATTAAGAAATGTGTTGTAGGCCAGATGACTGGTAAGCGACATTTTGAGACTGTGACCCCAGGTCCATCTGATTCCAATGCCATTTCCTTCCCATTACAATAGGCTGCTGCAACAGGTTATCTGTGTGTTTTAGAATGCACAGCTAAAAAAAAAAAAAAACAATGGATAGTTAACTATTTCCCTCCAAATTCTATCCTTACACAGATCATCCTTTGACTATCTGATATTCTTCAATGCTAATTAATACTTATAAGAGGTTCCTCTGGATCCACAGATACCTATTACATATTGTAAGAATGAAGAAAAACTAAGGTTAGAAACAAATTCAGGGGCTCCTGGGTGGCTCAGTCGTTGAGCGTCTGGCTTCGGCTCACGTCACGATCCCAGAGTCCTGGGATCGAGCCCCGAATCGGGCTCCCTGCTCAGCGGGAAGCCTGTTTCTCCCTCTCTCACTCCCCTGCTTGTGTTCCCTCTCTCACTATATCTCTCTCTGTCAAATAAACAAATAAAATCTTTAAAAAAAAAAAAAAAGAAACAAATTCATATGACAAGAAAAAAGTGGAGGGAAAAATCTGTGGGGAATTTCCAGGAAAGTAATCATTATTCAAGAACCATATCCTTAGACTGTCTACAAATTCCTAATTGCAAATTAAGCAATGAGGAGGATGGTAGCTTCACATGGTACACACTCCAAACCACACAACATTCAGTGGCCACAGTTTGCCCTTTGGGGGCACTGTTCGACTGCGGACTCGTGAAAGGATTTAACATGATTAATAAACCAATTCTAAAATTGGGACCTGGTGTGACATCTGAGGTTCAAAAGGTTTCTCCCCACCCCCAAGAAGAAACTAAACCTGTATTCTTCAGGGACTGATTTCTGCTGCTCCCTTTACCCCTTCTCCCTTTCCAGCAAGTTACCCCCTCCTTAATTTTCAAGACTAAACCCAAGACTCATTTCTTGAAAGCCTTCTCCAACTCCATTCTCATATGGATGCTCCATGTTACACCCCACCCCGGGCCTCTACAATTACCTTAATCAGTTCCCTGCTACTCCTTCTCTGAACTAAGTTCTTTGAGGATATCTCCAGGCCTCTGTGCAGTGCCTGCTCTCAGTGGATGCTTAATAAATGTATCCTGAGGGATAAATGAAAAATCAAATGTTCCGAATGGCCTAAAACAATTTCCAGAACATAGTGAGAAATTTTTCTGTCTCTTTTTTCAGCCATTCCCATCACTTCTTTATCCTCACTCTTGCTTACATACAAATAAATACATGCCAACATATGCACATAAGTACACATACACACAGACACACACACTCATCATCATCATCCATTCTAACTTCCACGTGGACTTACACTGCCTCATCCACTACTGTTAATACTAGAAATAGTCAAAGAAGAATTAAGAAATCTAAGACTTCCTGATAATTGACACAAAACTATATAATCTACCAAAGTCTTACCATGCATTCCTGCCATTCAATTGAACAAATATTCATGAAGCACATACTAGTATGTAAAACACTAAAAGCAAATCAATTAAGACACTCATATATCCAAAATGAAAAATGTCTGCACATCACGGAAATTCAGAAAGGTCCAGAAAAGCAAAATTAATTACTTCACATATTAAAACATATCTTGGGGAAAAGCATCAACACCACCAAAACAAGTTGGCTATTTGAATATAGGGGATGGCCAGAAACACAAGGAATGACTCAAAGGGACATGGGTGTGGCTCACAGCTTTTGGACAGATGAGACAAAAAATAAACACACGTGTTCTCCTACAGAGCATAGGCTTGTGGTGAAGCATCAGTGCTGACTTGGGGTAGGATACTGAATGATCATTTGATAAACAGTTTGCCTTTAAAATGTGATCAAACAGCATTTACAATGAACATCCTTAGAGAATGATGCATAATGTATCATCTATGCAGTAAAGGATAATAAAAAATTGAGTGGATAGTTGTTCCCTGGCAGCTTCCCAAAGCTATTATGGTGTGTTTTTTCCCTTTTTCCAGAAATACTAGAGTTAAAGCCCCGCTGCCAGAGCCAACAATCCTGAACACAGACAGTGGACTCAATAATGATTCTTACCAACAATTTCTGGGATCTGCAGGTAACGGACAACCTGTTAGAACACTCAACTTGGGAGTATCCACAGTCAACTACAGCTGCGACAATGTCCTCACTGGTTCCTGGCCAGAAAGGGCAGACTTGTCAATGAGGCCCTCTTGCAGCCTCTTTCATCCAAGACTTATATTTTAAAAATGGAAATAAATCATTCCACAGAATAATAGGTATCCCAATTTTCTTCCAATTCAGGAGTTTTGTAAATAACTAAATACAGATCTAACTTGAACGGATTCACAGTATATTTTTCTAAACTAGGGGGAGTTCATTGTGCAATTAAAATTCATTACTTGTGGGCCCAGTTCTTCACGCGGATTGTAACGATTCCTGGTTCAGTATATAGGAAATGGCTTACATCAGTCCATGGCCATACACACCAAAATATCACTTCTGGGTGAATACATAACTATTCGTTAAAAATTAGAATTCTAGGTAAAAAGGAGATATTACATGATTTCCATTTTACCTTGAGTGAAACGTGCATAAACCTGTTAATGATTTTGCCAGGATAAAGAATCTCATATAAATGGATAGTTTGGGGAGAAATTACAAAGGTACATAAAGATAGAACTAATTTAGAGTTGACGCAGGCTCTGTCTCATGTTTCACAGAGAGGCTAGGCTAGGGGCCATAGGTCACTGAGAAAAAATATATCTGGGAAACTGATTTCCAGCACTCTTCACTAGGCATATAATTTTTTGATAAAGAACCTTAACATTGATCAGTAAGGCCCCTTATGGAGACCAGTATGTATATAATAAATCAGGCCAATAAATAAGTGTGTTAAAAATACTTAACACACTTAATACTTAAATAGGGGGGCACCTGGGTGGCTCAGTCGGTTAAGCCTCTGCCTTCAGCTCAGGTCATGATCCTGGGGTCCTGGGATCAAGCCCTGCATCCAGCTCTCAGCAGGGGACCTCCTTCTCCCTCCCCCGTCTGCCCTTCACCCCGCCCCCCTCCAGTCCTGCTCCTTCTCTCTTGCACGCACTCTCTCTCAAATAAATAAATAAAATCTTTTTTAAAAAATACTTAAACAGGAAAGATGAGAACTACTTAAACATGTTAAAGACAATTCAGCAAAATTCAATAGCAAACAATGCTAAATGCTGACACTTTTTTAAAGCCATTTTTATGAAAATGAGAAACCCAATAAGGACGACTATCATTAACTCTTAAAATATTGCTGTGGGGGCACCTAGATGGTTCAGTTGGTTAAGCATCAGACTCTTAGTTTCAGCTCCGGTCATGATCGGTCCGGTTCTGAGTTCAGCGGGGAGTCTGCTTGTCCCTCAGCCCCTCTCCCAACTGTGCTCCCTAGTGCACTCTCTCTCTCCTAAATGAATAAAATCTTTCAAAAGGTAAACAGATAAAATATTGCTTTGATGTAAGAAGAATTATATATATACACAAATCATCTTTACTTGCAGAGGATAAGATTATATACTTTGAAAATCCAACTCTAATTAAATGTTTAAACAAATAATTTACTAAGATGCACAGATGCAAGATAAATATACCCAAAAAAATCATTAACTTTTTGCTCCATTATATATTTAATAAAAATATTATCCAAAAAGTAGCAATATATATCATATGATATACAGGACAAGTTTAACAAAAATAAAAGATCTATATGAAAAAATATCAATAAGGAATACAACTCAGAGAACAGGTAGTGAAGGTATTAATACAACCAATGAGCAGCCTTTTACAAAATGCATTGGAGATTAAGAGCCATAAACTGCAAATGTTCTTTTCACTTCACAATGCAAGATTAGAGGTTTCCTGTAGGCCACTAGACCCGTATTTATGTCTAGAATTTTCATCTCTTTCTCCGATTAAGAGGAACATCAAAAAGCCTGAGCCCCACGATGGTTTCCAGTCAGGTAGGCCCGGTCCAAAACAAAAGAACTTCACAGATAGAATCTTAGCAAGCTATGAAGTCCAAGAGCCTCAATGTACAGTGTATCTGTTGAGTGACAGCTTCCAGACAAATTAAGAGGACAGCAATACACACAGGCACCAAAACAGGAGAGTCTGAAGACCAGGCCAGACTGGGCATGCAATTCACCCAAAATACTCGAAGGTAGTCTCTACCTGGAGGGACAATCTTAGTTACTGCTGAGGAAGGAAGCAAGGGCACATTAATCAAGAAGCGGTTCTCAGTGTCAGGTCCAACGTACATGACGAGGTCATAATAAGCAAAAAGAATTGCTAGGCCAGACACCAGGAAAATCAGGAGTTGAAGGGTATGGAGAAAAGAAATCGGGTGTCTGTAAGCAGTTCAGAACTAGAATAGGGAACACTGAGAGTTTGCTGGAGGATTTCTGCTATCGTGCGCCAGTTGCATGACACGTATGATTATGCAGGCCCGCACGTGTAGACAACCAAACTGGGAGACGGGAAGAAAAACGCAACTGCCATGCCTTAAAGGAGTTGGGCAAGACCAACATTCCAATTAAATATTAACCATCAAATCATATTTTCATATTGTCCCTTACTGAATGACAATTCTGAATTGCTTGGGAACAGCCACAGTTAAACTGATAGAATAAATTATCCAAGTGCAGGAAAAGCTATGAATGTCATTAGGATACCATGATCAGAGCTGAAGGGATGGACAAATTCAAGGCCATGGATGCACTTTGATTGAGACAATATAAAATTATGAAGAGGAAGATATCCCATGTACAATTCCTTGTAAAGGTAAAAATTTTTGTTAAGCGTAGCTTAATATTAATTTATTTTTAATATGACAGACTAGGGGAGTCACATGGAACTTGGTTATTGTATCTAAAACAAAATGAGAGTAAAAATATGCTCACATCATTATATACAAATTATGTAACTAAGGCTAACATGAGTCACATTCCCTCTTCAAATCAATTTCTAGCTTAGATACTTCTCCCTGACACTGGAAAAATTTAGCAATAAACTGAAGACCACAAAACTAATTTCTCCTCCAGTACAAAAACACAGCAAGCAAAATGTAATTTCATCTCTCTTTGACCTAGATTATGCCAATTACTTTAGATGTTTTATTTCCCATACGTGCCAGGATGTTCAAATGATATATAGGCTTCTAAAAAGACTATACATCATTCCCAAATGGTACTCTCTCTGAAACAACAAATTTCACTTATTAATCATTCTGAAAACTGTATGCTCACAAAAAAGTGAACAAAGTGGGAAGCAAGAACTTTCCAAAAATGAATGACCAACTGACTCAGATAGGCAGATTTGATTTTTTCATCAGGCACTGCTGGCACGATCGAAGAATTTAAAAGACCCAGATGATTCCGGTATAAATCTAACTCATCATCCCCCTTATAAAAAGTCCAGCTCTAATGAAGTCCATAATGATCTGGGTAAAATACATTTAATTAGATTATAAACTGCAACATGAAACAGCTGCACTATGCCTTTCAACACTTCCCTCTGAAGATCAGAAGATTGAAAGGGGTTATAAAACAGCTCTTTATTTTTGTCTTTTAAAAGGTGGAAGAAAGAACCATTAGGCACAACTAAAGTTCCAGGCAACTTTTAACAAGGGAAATCCAAGTGTGCCACCTTCTGAGACCTCACACGCAGGATATGATAATGGTGTCAGGTGACCAACACATCAATGGGATTGAATGCCATCAGACAACATTGGGGAATTCTAACTATTTTCCTATGTGATACTGATAGTCCAAGACTTATTTTCTGCTTGATGGTGTCTACATGAGATAAACAAGACAAAAAAAAAAAAAAAAAATCCAGGCCAATTACGATGCATTTCAGAGATCATCTTGACATGACTTTCCAAGGATAAGCAAGTCCATCATGAGCCTGAGATGGTTGACTACAGATCTGCCTATCCTTCCACGGGTGTATCTGTCTACTCAGATACTTATGTATTTATTTTAGGTTGAGGGAGACAGGAGGTGGGAACAGCCATGCAGCAATTGCTAAGACTTATTTTAAATAAATATCTGCAGTTCCTAAACATATTATCTTGACTACTAGTGACTAGGAGCATGGCCTACCAGAGTCAGCAGACCTCTTAAATCCCAGTTCCAGGATTTATTAGCTCTGTGACTCTGGATAAATAACTTAACCTCTCACAATTACAGCTGTCCCACTAAACATAGTAACAACACATGCTTCATAGGGTAATTGTGGGGGATTAAGTATAAAGCATTTTGCCTGGGCTAGATTACACATTCAATAAATTAAGTCACAACCAAAAGAGAAAAGCCCATTTGAGAGATATTAAAAACCACTAAATAAATAAATAGATATATACCATATTCACAGACTGGAAAATTCAATATTAACATGTCAAATCTTCCCTCAAGTATTCTACATTCAATAACATGTCAATTAAAGTATCAGCAGGCTTTAAAAAAAAGAAAAAACCTAACAAACTGATTCTGAAATTTATATGAAACAGTAAACAATTTATAATAGCCAAACTGATTTTTATTGTTTTAAAATGATTTGTTGCTGCTTCTTTTTTTTTTTTTTTAAGATTTTATTTATTTATTTGACAGAGAGAGACACAACGAGAGAGAGAACATAAGTAGGGGGGAGTGGGAGAGGGAGAAGCAGGCTTCCCGCGGAGCAGGGGCCCGATGTGGGGCTTGATCCCAGGACCCTGGGACCATGACCGGAGCTGAAGGCAGATGCTTAACGACTGAGCCATCCAGGCACCCCACCAAACTGATTTTTAAAAAAGAAAGAAAAACTTCGAGGGCATACGCTACCTGATTTCAAAAGATTTACTACAGAGTTACACTAATCAAGATGGTGTGTTATTGAAGAAAGGATATACACAGTAGAGAATCTAGAAATAGAGCCAAACTTACGTGATCAATTGATTTCCAGCAAAGATGACAAGGTAACACAATGGGGAAGGGAAAGTCTCTTCAACAAATGATGTTAGAACAACTGCATGTCTGTATGACAAATGAACATTAACCTGTATCTCACACCATATACAAAAACTCACTAAAAAGCATTATAAATTTAAATGTAAAAGCTAAACTATAAAACTTCTAGGAGAAAATCTTTGTGACTTTCCAAAGGCAAATACTTCATAAAAGAAACATAAACCATAACAAATTGATAAGCTGGACTGTATCAAAATTAAAAAAACTTTTGCTCCTCAAAGATACCATTAAGAAAACGAAGAGACAAATCAAAGATAGGGAGACAATGTTTGCATTGCATCTCTGACAAAGAACTTATATCCATACTATATAAGGGATGCTTACAACTCAATAATACGAAGAGAAAGAATGCAATATAGAGTAGGCAAAAGAATACTGTTCAAAGGAAAATATACAAATGGCAAGAAAAAACCATGATAAGATGATCAACATCATTATCTAAGCAAAGAAATATAAATTAAGCCATGATGAGTTATCACTGCATAGCAGTTACAATGGTTAAAATTAAAAAGATTAGTGATACCAAGTGTTGACAAGGACACAGAAGCAACTAAAACTCTCATATATATACCACTAGCAAGAACATAAAATGGTACAATTGTTTTGGTAAGTGGTTTGGCAGTTTTTCATAAAGTTAAACATAAACATCTACCATAAAATGGGGCCACTATGCCCCTCAGTATTTACCTAAGAAAAATGAACATGTACGTCCATACAGAGATTTGTACATGAACGTTCACTGCAGCTTTATTCAAACTAAATGCCCATCAACTGGTGAATGGATAAACAAAATGTGATATGTCTACCCAATGAAATAGTACTTGGCAATAAAAAGGGCAACAGTGGGTATATCTCAATGGGTATATCTCAAGACCACTATGCTAAGTGAAAGAAGTCAGATATAAGGGTGCATAGTGAATAATCTCACTTATATAAAATGAAATCTCATTTGCGGTGACAAGAAGGAGATCAGTGGTTGCCTAGAGTAAGAGAGGGAGGGAGTGAGGGCTGGAATGAAAAAGGGTCTAGGTGTAAAGAAGATATACACAGACAGCCATTATTATGTACGTGAAAAGATGTTCAACTTCACCAATCATCAGGGAAATGCAAATCAAAACCACAGTCAGATACCACCTCACACCTGTTCGGATACCTATCAAAAAAACAAAAAACAAAAAAAACAAAAACAAAACCCCAAGACAGAAAACAGTTAGTGTTAGTAGGATGTGGAGAAATTGGAATGCTTGTGCATCATCAGCGAGAATGTAAAATGGTGCAGCTGCTGCAGAAAACAGGTAGGATGTTCCTCAAAACGTGAAACATAGAATTACTTTATGATCTAGCAATTTTACTTCTGGGTATATTGCCAAAAAAATTGAAAGCAGAGACTCAAACAGATCTTTGGGTTTTTTGATTGTTTGTTTTTAAAGACTGATTGATTGATTGATTTAGAAAGAGAGCGTGTGTACAAAGGGAGACAGCAGAAGGGGCAAAGGGAAAGAGAATCCCAAGCAGACTCTGTGCTGAGCATGGAGCCCAATGCAGGGCTTGATCTCACAATCTGGAGATCATGACCTGAGCAGACACCAAGAGTTGGGTGCTTAATAAACTGTACCACCCAGACACCCCTCAAACAGGTCTTTGTATACCAATGTTCACAGGAGCATTATTCATAATAGATGAAAAGTGTTAATAGCCCAAATGTCCATCAACAGATGAATGAATAAACAAACTGTGTACATACATGCAGTGGAATATTATTCAGCCATAAAAAGGACTGAAGCTCTGACAGATTAGCTACAGCATGGAAAAACCCTGAAAACGTCAGGCTAAGCAAAATAAATCAAACACAAAAAGGCAAGTATTGTATGATTCCACTTATATGAAATATCCAAAATGGGCAAATTTATAGAGAAAGAAAGTAGGTTCGAGGTTACCAGAGAGAATGAGAACTTATTGCTTTATGGGCTCAGAGTTTCTGCTTGGAGCGATGAAAACTGCTGGGGACAGACAGTGGTGGGTGCACAACACTGGGAATGTAACTAATGACACCGAATGACACACTTTAAAATAGTTCAAATGGCAAATTTCTCATTAGATTTTACTGCAATGAAAAAATAGTATAAAGGAAAAAGTGGCAGAGGGACTCTTTTGAGAGTAATGGGATTGTTCTGTATCTTCAGTGTGACTGTGGTTTTGCCAGGATATAAAACTGTCGAAACTCATCCAATTAAATAGATTCATTTAATTGTATAAAATTATGGCTCAATAAAGTTGATACGGGAGGAAAAAAAAGACACCAACAAATTAGAATGAATATAATTTATGCCTCTCCTCCCTGCCTTCATCCATTTCATCCCACAGTGCCTACTGGGTTTTGTTTCTTTCCCATGGGAAGCAGGAGAAAAGGGAGTAAAGAGGAAAAACGACTCATTTATTCACATATTATTTGGGGAACATCTCATTCATCTACTACTCCAGTGACACTGAGCATTGCAGGTTTAGGGATGAGGACACCAAAGGTTTGCCATGGTAAAGTAACTTATTAAGGTCACACAGAGTAAACAGTAGAGCTCAATTTGCAACCACTGCATATGGTCTGAGGTCTTCACAGACGTGCACTGCAAAAATTTTCTCCCGGTCTGTGATCACACGAGGCCTACATACAAGAGCGGAAACAATGCACGAGCAGGATCTTACGTACAGGAGGGAAGAGATAAGATGCAAAGCCATGACAACTGTGCATTATCGGTCAAAATAAAATGTGTGCAAAATATGTATTTCTATTCACATTTCTTAAAAGATTTATTTATTTGAGAGAAAGTGAGTAAGTGAGGGAGGGAGTGAGAGGGAGAGAGAGAGAAAACAGAGGGAGGAGAAGAGGGAGAAGAACAAGAAGACTCCACACTGAGCACAGAGCCTGACACAGGGCTCGATCCCACAACCCTGAGATCATGACCTGAGCCGAAATCGAGAGTCAGATGCTTAACTGATTGAGCCACCCAGGTGCCCCTGTTCACATTTTTTTTTTTTAAGATTTATTTATTTATTTGAGAGAGAGGGAGAAAGAGCAGCAGGGAGGAGCAGAGGGGGAGAGAGACTTAAGCAGACTCCCCACTGAGCACGGAGCCCTATGTGGGGCTTGATCTCACTATCCTGAGATCACGACCTGAGCCAAAACCAAGAGTCCAGTGCTTAACCGACTGCGCCACCCAGGGGCCCACTTGTGTTCACATTTAAGGACCTCTTGTAAAGAGTTCACAACTTATTTTTGGCGGTCTCTCCATACTTAACAGTTGAGTAAGAGATTAAGAGCATAAGCTCCAGAGTCACACCTCACAGGTCCCAATCCTGGTTCTGTGACCTGATGTGATCTACCACAAAGGGCTTGCGTGATGATTAAATGAAATAATGAAGTAATGCATGTGATGCACTTAATATAATGTGGGGGGCATAATAAGCTCTCAATAAATATTAGCCTTCTTCTTCTTCTTCCATAAACTCCACCTGCACTATCTAGGTATAGAAAGTACAGAGTCACATGCAACAGTGAAGAAGAAAAGGTGGCTTTTTGGGTATTGGATTGGATTCACTAGTTTTTTCCTTCCTTCCTTCCATCCCTCCCTCCCTCACCTTCTTCTAATGCACTACTGGTCATCAAATGGAGTTTGTGCATTAAAAATGTATGACGGAAACCAGAAGTGATGGAAGCAAACCTCAGTCTGTAACCTAAAGTAGCACATTATCTTATGAAAGAATAAATGATTCATTTCTCTCTGGCAGAATTGGGTCTTTTCCCTGTATTTCTCTTTCTGGGGAAATAAAAATTTTATTCTTTCTCAAAAACTTGGAAGATCACTTTTGAAAAGCCAGTATTCGGAGGCTTGAGGAAGTCCTTTTATGGCCAAGTATTACAACTGGCAGTCTGAAAGGCCATATAAAAACATCTCTCAGTTCTAGATACAGCAGCTCACAACAGCAACACCATTTTTACTGTGGAAACAAAACATTGTTGGACACGTTCAAAATTCTATAGTATAGAAAATGACTTTTAGTATAATAAAAATAATGTAAAATGAATGTTTCTTATAGTTAACAAAGCTACCCATTTGCCTACTCAAATTCACATCTCTGAGGAACTCCAAGTTCACTAGCAGTAAAAGTAAAGGAGAAAGGGAGCAGGTCCTTTGGGTCTGACGTTATACTCAAGTTAGGTAGTATACTGTGGCCAGGCCTTCCAAACCAGCAGAATCAGAGATAAAAAAGAAGGAAAAAAGAGAACTATTCAAATTAAAATGACTGTAAATATTCTATAACGATAGAAGACCTTTTAAATTAAAAGAAAATTCAAACTCACTGGCCAGGAAACTAACAGGTATCTCCTACACCAGCATCTTCAGGACCCTCCGCTCATACTTTATTCGCAGGTATGCTCAGCTGACCTGTGTCATATCAGAATGCTGCATAGTCCTTTTTTTAAATTTTATTTATTTATTTGAGAGAGCGAGAGTGTGAGCACAAATGGGGGAGGAGGGGAAGGAGAGGGAGAAAGCAGACTCCTTGCTGAGGGTAGAGCCCGACCTGGGGCTCCATCCCAGGACCCTGGGATCATGACAAGAGTGGGAGGCAGACGCTTAACCATCTGAGCCACCCAGGTGCCCCGGAATGTTGCATAGTCTTGAGAACCAAAACTAAAAGCAGTATCTTTCAGAAGTTATAAAAAGTAATTTTAGATTTGAGGCTGAGGGATAAATGGGTTGAGAAAAAAAAATTCCTCTGCTTTTTAAAAGTCTTGAACTTTTATAAGAAGCTTCAAGAAAAAAAGCAAATAAGACAATTATTCTGTGGCATAGTAATATTTCATTTTCTGGAACTCAATTAGGAGAACTAATGAAGAAGAAATGTGTCCCTTGCTTGCAAAAGCCAGCTTACGCTGGTAAAAACCTAATTACTACCAATATTTGTGAAGCAAAATCTATTTATGTTGGAACAAAAAACATTTAAGCATTAATATGAAAGCTAAAATAGAAAAAAAACAGTACAGAATACTTAAGTTAGAATTTCAAATGTGGCAGTTAACAAATCGAGCGACTCCAGAGATCACTAAATATCTTGCTTTTTAAACACCATATATCTGACACAATGTGCCAAATATAAATATTTCATTTGAACAGATGGTTTAAGCATTCTTTACATTTACACAAGGAACATATCATAAAGTAATACCCTCTCATCATCATATCTTAACTCTGAACATTTGTATTTTACAACAAAAATGACATGACATTCCCAAAGCAGCAGAGTAGCTTTCTTGATCTCTGGAGATAACAAAGTAAGAAATAAAAAAAGAAAAAGAGAAGAAACTGACTGACTCTTGTTTCATTTTCAGTACATTTTTATGGTGCCTCACTCATTCCTGGGTTGGAGCACATAATACTTTCTCGTTCGGGCATCATGTATATTTGCGAATTTTTAGTTGTTAAGCTTGTTTCCATTTGCAGAAGGAGTCCTAGATCTGAGCTCTCACATGTTCAGTCAGTTCCCACCAAGAAAAACATCTGGGACCCACCTCATCTTCTGGTTACTTTGCTAAGCCAGGCAATCAGAAGCCTGGGAGGCGGTCCCTCCCACACACCACCACCAGGAATACCTATGGGCTTTGCTGACATTACTGGTCACAGCCTCCATTCCTTTTTTTCATTCTTAACATAAACCTGATTTTATTCAGGTACCCCTCATTAGAAATAGATGTTTTAGGGATGCCTGGGTGGCTCAGTTGGTTAAGCATCTGCCTTAGGCTCAGGTAGTGATCCCCAGGTCCTGGGATGGAGCCCCGTGTCATCAGGCTCCCTACTCAGTGGGGAGTCTGCTTCTCTCTCTCTCCCTCTGCTCCGCCCCCCCCCCCCCCCGCTCCACTAGGACTTGCTCTCTCTCTCTCAAGTAAATAAATAAAATCTTAAAAAAAAAAAAAGAATCCAAGTTCAGTAAGGAACAGCTCATTAGGACTGAGAACCAGGAAAGATTCCTAGTTCATTTGCATGACTTTTACACCAGTAACAGTGGTAACAGGAAGACTGGTGCCATTCATTGTTCTTAGGTGAAAGAAACCATCTGAAGACTATTTCTCCAAGTCAAGAAAGTGGTTGGTCACATAGGGGAGCCTGGGTGGCTCAGTCGTTGAGCGTCTGCCTTCGGCTCAGGTCATGATCTCAGGGTCCTGGGATTGAGCCCCACATCGGGCTCCCTGCTCTGTGGGAAGCCTGTTTCTCCCACTCCCTCTGCCCCTGCTGGTGTTCCCTCTCTCGCTGTGTCTCTCTCTCTGTCAAATAAATAAATAAAATCTTAAAAAAAAAAAGGGGGGGGGTTGGTCACTGATTTAGGGGTCTTCTTAGTCCACCATTTAAGGGTGACTTGACCTCTCTTCAAAAGAAATATCCACCAGGAGTAGCTTGAAAACACTATGCTGAATTTGGGGCACGTCTCTAAAGGGACAACCACTACAACTCCTGAAACAGTAAAGACTCTGAGTCTTACTTTTAAATACATTGTGACATCAGAAGAGGAGAAAGATGGCCCAAGTGATAATGAACCTGATAGGTGGTACATCCATTCTAAATTAAGTACAATTTTCCCAATTTCATATGCCAGTCCTCTTGCCCATGAACTAACACAGGAACACTTAGGGTATTGTTCTTCTCAATAACCAAATTATTTACATATTGAAATATTTCAACACTTCATCTCTGTAATGAATGTTATGCTATTTTTCAAAGGCAAATGTCTGATCTTCCCAGTGGACAACCTCTTTGAACACATGACCCTCTATTCCTAAGCACCGTTATGGCCTGTAAAATGTCTAACCAGTTCCAAACATTCGGTATGGTTTTCAACAAATACTTGCTAAGTAAATTAATGAATGAAGGTATGTTAAGAAAAATTAGATTTTCCTGGTAGATTAATTTCGCACAGACAACAAGAGTCAATAACGACACACCAGCTCAAAATAAGTCTAATCAAGTCCTACAAGAACTAAATTGGAAAACTTATAGAGTGGCTTATGTCGGCTCTCACCCCCAAAGCTGCCACTCCTTTACCCTTGTATGATATGCCACTACATCAGGAGATGGCTGTTGTCAGGAAGAAGCCAAGCACACTCTCAGTTTTGATGATTCACAGGAAGGACTCGCAGGACTCAGCCTATAGCTGTACTCACAGCTGTCCGTGATTTATCACACGGAAAGGCTAGTGGAATCAGCAAAGGAAGAGGCACACGGGTGGAGTTGGGGGAAAGCACACATGGTCAAGGGTCCTCTCCCCATGGAGTCAGGCAGCAGGTGCTCTATTCCTCCAGAGCGGAGTTAGGATAACACGCTGGGAAGCTGTCAACCTGGGAAATGTGCAGAGACCCAGGGCCCAGGGATTTCTGTGGGGGCTGGGGATGGACATAGGCAGCCTCCGACTAATATCAGCACCCAGAAGGACAGCAAATGTTCAGCAAGAACCACAGTGTTTGTATAGTCTGGGCACCGTGAACCACTCTTACTAGATATGTGGAAAACCATCCCCAAGTCTCAGTTCCCAGACGTCAGCCAAGGAACAACCTCACAAACAAGCAGGGCTTTTCCAGGACAGCAGTTTGGCCTGCGATGTTACTCTCCTCTGAGCGGTGACCACACCAAAAACCAAAGAGTGGTCTCGGCTCCTACTTCCTCAGTGTCCCTCTTCTATTTAGGGCCAAACCCATTGGACCGGCTCCTAACTACTTCTTGCACCTGACCCCTCCGCTCCCGTGGTCACCGTTTCCGGCATGGCCTCTGCATCTCTTCCCAGAGGCACTACAGTGACTCCTCTCCAGCCTCCCTGCCTCTACTCCACTCTGTCCTCACAGGTTCCTCTCTTCCTTACTGCTGTAAGGTCTTCATCCTGTCGCCTTCCATCTGGAGCACAACATAATGGAGCCTTTTCTCATGTCCCTAGTTACTGGTCCCATTTCGCAACACAGTCTCCCCTTTGCACTCTCTAGTCAGCCACACTGAACAATGACACACAAGTCCCCAAAGGCACCATACTTTCTTGCCTCTGTCACCCTGTGCAGGCTGCTTGCCCTTTCCAGCTGGAACATACTTTAGCCAGGATTAAGAAGTCCACACCCTTTAGAATTTAGCCAAGGTTTCAACTCCTCCAGAAACCCTCCCAATCTGGATTAAGTCGCACTACGTTGAATTTGCTCCCCTCCGTGGAATGTGTTACACTACAAGGCATCTCCCCGGTGCATCTGAGTGCTGGAGGGCATGGTCCCTGGGTCCCCAGGGTCCAGCACGGTAACTGACAAACTGTGTGAGTTGAATAAACACTTGCTGACTGACCGACTGGGTATTCCTGAGGTCAGCTCCATCCCCAGCCTTCGGAGAGGTCTAAGCTTAGCTCTGGCACACCCACTGGTGGTGTTGCATTATGCGCGGTACCCTGTCTGCACCCGCTTTGTTCAAAAGCTAACATCCAAAGAGGTGATCCACCTCTTGGGACTGGAGATCCTCATGGCATGCAATTTGTATACTTCTGATTTCAACTTATTTTCCTTAACTTCTTATCCTCATTACTTTATTTACATTTTTTTTAAATCTTGCTTTTTTTAACTTAAATTCTTTCTGGAACAAGGCAGAATAAGTAAATATGTATACAGTCCCAGAGATATGAAAACACTATCCCATTTTTCTCTAGAGAAGGTGAATCCTCAGTGATTCTTGGTCACCCATCCCTGGCTGAATCCAAAGTACCAGAAAGCTGGGGCCTGGGTGGCTCAGTCGGTTAAGCGTCTGACTTCAGCTGGGGTCATGATCTTGGGGGTCATGATCTTGGGGGTCGTGGGATTGAGCCTGGAGTCCAGGTCTGCACTCAGCGGGGAGTCTGTTTCTCCCTCTCTCTCTGCCCCTCCCCCCCCCGCTCATGCTCTGTCTCTGTCTCTCTCAAAAAAATAAATAAAATCTTAAAAAAAAAAAAAAAAAAAGTACCAGAAAGCAGAGCTTACCAAAAAATATTTTCTTTCTGGTTCTTCAGCTCCACGTCACCCAGTTCAGTCAGTCGAATAAAAAGCTTGCACAGATGTGCCCATATTTTCCTCACAGGATTCAGGAACAAGACCCAAAGAAGTGAGTCCAGATGTGTGCCTTGCTTTATTCAGTCAATGTGCTATTGAAAAGCTATTGAAAAACGAATTGTGTAAACAGAATCAAAATTTAAATCTACTTGAGATGCTTGCTATTCAAAAGAATATGGCAAATCAATGAAGTAATTTGGGGGGTGAAGGAAGCAATCGTTCCAAAATATCTCCTTTATGATCCCAGATTTATAAGCTGAGGGTATTTAAAGGTGTGCTATTAGAAAAGTCTTCTCCGATTCTCTTGCATAGAAATACATCATCCCCTCAATTTGTTTCCTCACCTCTAAACATAACTCAAGTTCAAAACCAGACAGAGGAATCAAATTAAGTTTAAATACTGAAACACTGTTATCACCAAATTCACACCAGAAATTATTAGCACCTCGGATGTGAGAATGTTCTCAAAGCCTTGTTAATTCCCAGCCGGCCCTCCCCTTTGACAAACACTCGCTGACAGCTCAGTAACACACTTCCCAGGGTATCAAAGAGGATTCAATGCCATTAAGGTAGAGGCCTTGCCCTCAAAGACTTACTGCTTATTTATTGAGCAACCTCGTTCTGGTCCTTTTCCTGTTTTTTCATTATTACAAGAATATCTAACTATTATTGACACGAGGCATGTTTTTCTTCTTCGATCTAGGTTTTTATTTCATTTGTTCCCCTTTATATTTGCTTTTGCTTTATAAATTCTCAGGCAGGAGATGATTTTCGCTGATTTGCTTTATGAGATTCCTAACAAATAACTACAAAGAAAAGGGAACGTAGAAGAAACACATGCAGAGATGGAAAAAACCCTGAAGAAGACTTATTTATTTTTTTAAGTACTCTCTACACCCAACATGTAGCTCGAACGCACAATCCCAAGATCAAGAGTTTCACGCCCTTCAGACTGAGCCAGCCTGGTGCCCCCTGCAGAAGATTTAAGGCTCATTACCATAGAAATATCTAAACTTAACATTAAATATTACTGATTAGAATTACTAGATGAAAACTCTTTCTGAATTAATTACAGATCTGAATTTTTAAAGCAGTTCAGTTTAATTTACCTCAGGTAAAAAGATAGTAAGTCAAACTGGGCTCATCAAAGGTGGCTCAGTGGACATCCTAGGAGATTTAATTTTAATGAATTAATAGACTTGCGATTCACTTCTCAACAATTCGAATATAAACAAGATATTTCAGAAAGCTGTTCTTTCATGGAGGTTAAGGATCGGTCTTCCAGTATTTCTTACATTACTATTTTTTTCTTAGAATCATTTCTTACAAACACTGAAAATGTAATTTTAGCCAATATATGTCCAAAATTATTGTAACTTGTAAATACGTATGCTCAGACTGAAACTACCTTAGAAATGAATTAGCAATGAACCCTGACTTAGAGCAGCAAAAAGAAGACAGTGCTGTTTAAGCCGTTCAGTAAAACTTGAGCTGAGTTCTACATTTACAGGCAAATATTTTCTGGAACCTCTGATAGATCAATGTTTTAAAGTCCTTGTCCATTATATACTTTTCCTTATTTATGACCTGTCACACTGTGTGTACTTAACCTGCTCACAGGTATTTATGTTAATTCATTAGCTCCCATGGGGTAGGCAGGGCAGACTTTCCCATCTTAAAGCACTGACGCTTAGCTTGCTGGGTTAGAGACAAATCAATCTGTTAGGATAATTACATGTTGCTTTATGTGCCGCTGTCCTCGTGCTGGGAAAATGTTAAAATATTTAAGGTTTATTTTCTGGTGTGATAGTGGTTTTATAATTAAAGCCTGGTGTGGAAGGAAAGAATGGCAGAATTTAGTACTTTATTTCAGTAGGAATAATCCTTCTTTGAATTAGTAAATTTTGAGAGAGAGAGAGTCGATAAAGGTAAAAGTTATGGTGGATCAGAGCGACTAGAGTCCTTCTGAGATCACTACAGCGGCCCTTTTAAGACAGCATGGTTCAGTTAAGACAGAACTAGAACAATAAGGGAGATTGTACACGTCACAAAGATCATGATTACTGTCAGTAAAAAAATAAACCAAACCCTATCATCAAGGCTAAAATATGCTACACTCCAATATAATGACTGTTTACCTATCTCCATATTTGTCTATGGACCACACAGCAGGGGGGAGTAAAGTTTTGTTTTTAATTAGCACCCTATTTTGAGCTGGAACTATCTGACTGGCAAGTAAGTCAAGCATTCCTTCACCCTATTCCTCTACCACACAGACTCCTCTACCATTCTTCTCCTCCCTTATCTCCTGGACTAAATGAGAAAAAATCTAGCGTGGGGAGCTGGGGAGGGAAAGGTGTGGGTTGGGGAGAACATCTGGGTTTTATCACCTGGTGTGTGTCAGGATTTGCAAAGTTTCTTCAAATTCTAAATCTTAACATTGCTCTGCAGACTTGTGCTTCCTGGTACAAATAACACTCACTAATGCCCTCCACGGCTCATAGCCTCGGGGCTCTCCAAGGAAAGGGGAGCTCAATAGCACCACTAAGAACAAATTGCTCCTGAATCTAACAAGTGACATTACTTTTATTAGATACGTACTTTTATAACTAACTTGATCTTCAACCTACTCTATTATCTTGTTTGAATGCAAAGCATATGCGTAACAGCAGCCTGGAAGACAAATGGAAGATTTAGATGCATTTTGCTGGATGTGCTCTTGCCCAGGAGAGGTCTGGCTCAGTCAGCATCATGTGGCAAGAAATATACAAATAGTCATAAAGGCCACATGCTCGGGGGGCCCCAACTGAGAACAGGAGCAAATGGTCCTCAGCAAGATCCTACTAGGAGGGCATGAGAAACTGTGCAGAGGGTCTATGAGAATGAATCTGTGGTTTGCAACCAGCCGGTCAAGTCTTAACAGTGAATCCAATGCAGGTGACTGTTTAGAAAACCAACTACGGACAGTTAAATCTCTCTTGGTTATTTAAGTGATTTTCATCTGGAGGTGTGGTTCGCAGAAGGAGCCTCCTGGAAACAAGGATCAGAAAGAAGTGTTCAATGTGAAAAAATCAGTTCCAGATGATTCTGTTTATATGTTTTGTGTTTAAATCCAGACTATTAAGTCTAGACACTGGAAATTAAACTACAGGTCAGCAAAAAAGAACACCCAAGCAGTAAAAAGCTGTTGCATCACTTCGCCTTTATTAAAGGGGTACGATCTGCTTCCTTCAAATCTATGTTTTAGAATTCTTTCCTTCATAACAAAACCTCTTCTGCTGATACAAGCAATTGAAAAAGAAAAATCGAAAGTAATAATAAAACAAACTGAAATGTGTAAGCTTACTATGTCTGGGCTGATAAATGCAAGACTCAGGAGGAGGATATGACTGGGAAGGTCTCTGAAAGGCTGTGGAAGAACAGGAGCAGAAGAGACAGAACCCGGAGTGTCAGCAACGTGCCACCCGAGGACCCTTTGGCCAGCCGAATCCCAAGTCACCGCTTCCTCATCTCAGCCAACAGTGTGGTAATGTACATAAGCATACTATCAATAGTAGTGAACCACAGGCTGATAAAAACCACAGTAATTACCACTCTTTACCAGCACCCAATCATAGAGTCTCCTTCATACTGAAGCAGTGTAAAGAGCTCTGGAAGGGAGCCAGTTCTTCAGGCATAACAGCTATCACCCATAGTCATCCATCAAAATGACCACACGTACCTCCAGCTGGGAAGAAGCCAATGTCTTATGTGAAGGTTGCTCTCACTGCCCGTGCCTAAAAAGTGAATGTAAAGGTGATCTCCTACTAAAAATGAAACCACCAAAACCAACATGGGAAGAGGAGTCAGTGACTAGGCTATGTTTGAACAGGAAATGAGGTAGCTCCCATCGGAAAATAAAACAATAGCAGTCAGCTTCATAGGGCACCATTTGGATTGTTATCTCTGTTTCTTAGAGACTGCAACTCAGGGAAAGTGACAATTTACAGGTGACCCTTGAACAACATGGGTTTGAACTGTGCATGTCCACTTAATGCGGATTTCTCCCCCATAGAGTATCAGTACCGTAAATGTGTTTTCCTCATGACTTTCTTAATAACATGTTCTTTTTTCTAGCTTACTCTATTGTAAGAATGCAGTATATAATACACATAACATACAAAATATGTATTAATCGACTATTTATGTTCCGTAGTAATTGTTTACGTTATGTTAAACAGTAAGGATTCCAATCATAGTAATTATGCTTCTAAATTGATAAAAACCTTTAAAAGTAGGTCTATCTATGTTAATCTGCTAACCTACAGTGATGCCCTGTATTTGTTTTTGCAAATAAACCACGCAAAGCATTTAGGGACAAAAATGTTGCCAGAAATGAAACATAAGACCAGTTCATAAATGCATATATTATGTTTCATAATTATCTTAATGTTAATTAGCCAAACAAATAAATACAATCCAACTCAAGAAACAAAACCAACAGAAAAGAGAAAGATGACATTTTTAAACCCAAAAGATAGGACCTCAAGCTTTTTACCATGAGGCTTTCAAACTCAACTCTATGCAACCACAAAAGTATGCAGGAACTGCTTTGTTGCTTCTTCTGAACAAGGATCCAATACTCCCCACAGGCTCATTCCTGAATCAGAGGAAGCAGTATTCTCTCCCTGCTCCAGACACCTACAAGCGCTGAGTTCCACTTGGAGTTAGCAACGGGCAGGAACTGGTCTAATTCTCCCCCCAGATGCTTAAGTAGGCATTGGCTTATGGCAGTGCCTCAGAGAGCATCATCCCCACACATCTTCACTAGAAGTAGCCTCGGTTCTGAGGAGAAGTGAATCACAACAATCCCCTCTTCCCTCTCCTTCAATGAAGCATGCCCATGCATGTGGTGGCCACTTGTTTGGCCTGAATCTTTGCTCAGAGGAAGGACTCATGCTTTTAGGGAAGCTCACCCTTCCCTTCCATATCCATTTTTAAGGCTGAGAGGCAGTGGGGACGCAGAGAGTCACAAAAACAACCAAAGAGGCACAGAAAACCAGCAAGGTGGGACCTAGCAGTTCCTAAATCTACAGCAACAGCATCACCCTCTCAGGCCCTCTTCCTTCCTTTCCCTTCCATCCTGAAGGCTGGACTGATAACATCCACCTGACCTCTTAGGACAAGAGGAGAAAAGATGCCACAAGAGAGTTCAATTCTCAAAGGAGGAGAAAGAGAAAGCAGCATTTAATATTGATACTTTCTTGGTGTTTAGCCAAAAATACATGTGGGCATTTCTGGAGCAATCTGTTAAGAGACTTTATAAATGTATCTATTTCAAAATAGTGAGCTTTAAGTTACTAGTTCTCTGACATATCCTTTATTCATTCCCATTTTATCTTTCGAAAATGATATCCAAAATGACAAAAACCTTCAGCCTATTAGAACATCAAGAGACTGGGCGCCTGGGTGGCTCAGTTGGTTAAGCGACTGCCTTTGGCTCAGGTCATGATCCTGGAGTCCCGGGATCGAGTCCCGCATCGGGCTCCCTGCGCGGCGGGGAGTCTGCTTCTCCCTCTGACCCTCCTCCCTCTCATGCTCTCTGTCTCTCACTCTCTCTCTCAAATAAATAAATAAAATCTTTAAAAAAAAAAAAAAGAACATCAAGAGACAAAGTCCCCGTATTGCTTTCTCTACTACCCAGGGATCAGCTCCAGGGGGAGAACTCCTCACCAAGAGGTAAACTCCTTAGCCAGGGATCTGTCAGAACGCTAGTCAGAAAGTAACAGAACCAAGTGAACTGGTGTGATAAAATGGGAAGGTACTGATCATGTTTAAATTTACAAAGACGGGGTACTAATTAGTGACAAATCTGACTGTGGAATTATTTTAATGGCATGTACCTTTTATTACTTTCAAATGCAGAGAGTAAGCCGAACCAGCTACGACTTTGTTAGATAATGAAGCATAGCGAAAAATTTATGTGTAATTGGCACATTTTAAACTAGTATTTAAAAGCTATTTGTATCTCAGTTAGAAAAAATATTCTTTTAAGTCATTAAGTGACAACCATCAATTTTAATTCTGTTCTTGGTCTAATTATCACAAATTTCAAGTAAGTAGGCTCCAAAACAATGAAGCTTCACTGGTTCAATTAAAAATACTAGTTGAAGGGTTTCCTAAGAGGATTACCATAGGATAAATTAACTCGATCTACAGAAACACTGGAGTATAGAATATCAAATGTAGTATATCTGTACACAGTAAACATGGAAAGATATCTAAGGCATAGTGGTAAGTAAAAATACGGATGTTACAGATACATACACAACACAATGCTACTTATCAAAACAGCACAAAACAAATTTTTTTTTTTTTTTAAAGATTTTATTTATTTATTTGACAGAGAGAGACATAGTGAGAGAGGGAACACAAGCAGGGGGAGTAGAAGAGGGAGAAGCAGGTTTCCTGCAGAGCAGGGAGCCTGATGCAGGGCTCAATCCCAGGACCATGGGATCATGACCTGAGCCGAAGGCAGACGCTTAACCGACTGAGCCACCCAGGTGTCCCAACTGAATTTAATTTTTTTTTTTTTAAAGATTTTATTTATTTATTTGACAGAGAGATACAGCGAGAGAGGGAACTGAAGCAGGGGGAGTGGGAGAGGGAGAAGCAGGCTCCCCGCAGAGCAGGGAGCCCGATGTGGGGCTCAATCCCAGGACCCTGGGATCATGACCTGAGCCGAAGGCAGACGCTTAACGACTGAGCCACCCAGGCGCCCCAACAATTTTCAATTTTTCTCATGGAGTGTATGTGTGCATAATCTTATTTGTTTATTTATTCTTTTTTAACTTGGGCTCTACACCCAATGTGGGGCTTGAACTCACAACCCTAAGATCAAGAGTCGCATGCTATACTGACTGAGACAGCCAGGCACCTCTATGTGCAATCTTTAAGGTCACATGCCAGAATGTTACCAATGGTTACTTCTAGGAAGGCAGGAGGAGAGGAAATAGGAATTGGGAACAATGATCAAGTGGGATTTTAGCTTTGTATGGATTTTTTTTTAAATAAAGTGATTGTGTTTATATATTTTTGCAATTAAAAATTACTGTAAAATTTCAGGTTATGGATTGACCTCATAATGAATCACAAATAGTAATTGCTGAGTATTAAAGAAGCCTAGTATCTACAGGTGCTAGGAAAACACTATGGGAGAGGCTATAAAAGCTCCTAAGCATTTGATTCCAATTGTGTTCAATCTTATGAGATCCATGTCTCAGGCACAATTTCTCAAGAAGAAATCAAATGTCATGATTGGCAAATTGACCATGGCCTAAGTCATTAATACCAAAGGGATATCTAGAAAGAATCACACTAAATTAAGAAACAGTCTGCAGCTCTAAAAAACTTAACTTTGATACTTCTGACAGTCAAGCTAATTATGAGTAAAATACTTCTGCAAATAAAAACAGGAGAAAATCTTGCCTTTCTTTTTTATTGTCTTGCTTAAAATGCTATAAACATATACTAGAAGCAATAGTTATTAAAAGGTACAATAAGGCAGGTTAAGTATCCTACTCTTGATTTTGGCACTCAGCTGGAGTCTGCTTCTCTCCTTCTCCCCCTCCCCACTGTTCATGCTCACAGTCTCTCAAAAATCAATCAATCTTTTTTTTTTAAGTTACAATAAGGCTTCTGGCAATGGTGAAGCAGCTCCTATCCTATATGATCACATATAACAACTATAAACTCTACATAAAATATAAAAATCAACTACCTGAAGGCACTGGAGAGTAATGAAAAGTGGAGAGAAGCTGGAAGGGAATCAACACTTGAAATAAATGAAAACCACTAGGTGAGTTTCTTGTTTCTAAGGTTTTTTGGCTGAACAAAGGTCTGTGCCACCTGGGACAACTAAAACTCAAAGAAACAGAAGAAAGTGAGAAGAAATATCCCAGTGAGAACCACAGAAGGGAAACCCTAAATTTACTGCATAAACAGTACCTGGATCTCTGGCTGATCCCAGAAATCCACAAGCATCAAGCAGATGCCCAGCAGTCAAGCCAAGGCTCAAGGAACTGAATGACTGCCCTTCACATTGGTAACAAAGTTTGGAGCAAGAGATTAGCCAAGATAATAGCTTCCTAAAACAAACAAACCAAATTCAATAGTCTTCAGAGGAATGCAACAGGATCCAGAATCCTATAACATCTTAAAAAGGTTCAGGATAAAATCCAAAATTACTGGACAATGAAAAAGTGACCTATTCTCAAGGGAAAAAAAATGTAGTCAATGGAGACCAACCCAAGGTGATCCAGATGTAATAACTAAATAAGAATGTTTTTAATCAGGTTTCATAACTATACATAGGAAAAGAAGGATGATATGCTTATAATAAATAAACAAGTAAGAAATACCACCAGAGACTTGTTTAAAAAAAAAAAAAGGCAAAAAGAATTAACTGGAAATTCTAAAACTAAAAACTACAATATCTGTAATAAAAAATTCACTGGATGGCTTAACAGCAGATTAAAAATATTAAGAAAAATCCATCTAAAAAGTCATTTAATCTAAAGAACAGAGAGAAAAGGACTGAATAAACCTTTAAAAAGCCTGAGACTCATGAGAAAATATCAAAATGTCAAACATATTTGTAACTGGAGTCCCAAAGAAAGAACAGAAAGAGAGGAAGGAAATAGGGCAGAAAAATTACTTGAAAATACAATTACCAAAACTTTCCTGAATTTGGCAAAAGATATAAAAATATATATTCAAGATGTTCAGCAAACCTCAAGCAGTATAAATACAAAAAAAAAAAAAATTTACGTATCATACTCAATCTGGTGCAAAACAAAGATGAGAAAATCTTGAAAGCAGCCAGGGGACAATCTCATATTGTACATATACATGGCAACATTGAGAAAAATTATTCTTTCTCCTCAGACACTATGGAGGCTAGAAGACAGTGGAACCAAGTCTTTAAAGTGCTATGATAGGTAGAATAAAGAATCGCCCCCCCCAAAGATGTCCAAGTCCTAATTCCCAGACCCAGTGACTATGTTTAATAAAGTGGCAAAAGGCAATTACGATTTCAGATATTAGTGAGGGTACTAATCAACTGACCCTGAGATGACAGACTGCCCTGGATTATCCAGCAGGCCCCCATATTATCACAAGGGTCCTCATAGGTAAAGAGGAAGGCAGAAAAGAGAGAGCAAGAGAAATGGCAGCGACAAAGACCCAGATTCATGTTGCTAGCTTTGACAACCGGGCCATGAGTCAGAAAAGCAGACAGCCTCTAGAAGCTGGAGAAGCAAGGAAGCAGATTTTCTTCTAGAGCCTCTGGAAGGAACATAACCCTGCCAGCCCCCTGATTTTAGCCTGCTGACCTCAATTTTAGACTTCTGACATCCAGAAATTTAAGATAAAAAATGTGTACTGCTTTATGTCACTAAGTTTATGGTAATTTGGTACAGCAACAACAGATAACGAAAACATATTCTGAGAGGGAAAAAAACCAAAAACCTGTCAACCTCTAATTCAATATCTAGGAAAAATACTCTTAAACGATGAAGGCAAAATACATTTTCATATAAAAGAAAAGAGAATTCACTGCCAGAGACCTGCACACTGCATGAGCTAAAGGATGTTCTTCAGGCTGAGGAAAAAAAATGATACCAGATGGAAACTTGGAACTTCATGAAAGAAGAGCTACTACTTGGAAATAGGAACCGTGTAGGTAAACATCAAAGACATTTTTCCCCTCTGCATTTCTTCAAAATACATATGACTATTTAAACCAAACAGTAAAACACTGTATTTTAAGTTTCTAAAGTATGCAAATGTAGTACATACAATGTTATACAGATGGAAGAAGCATTCTACATTTCATGTGAAATGGTAAAATTTTATTCTAAGTAAACTGTGAAAATTTAGCTATGTATACTATAATCCCTAAAGAAACAACTAAAAAAAGTACAAGGAGGTACAGCCTGAAAACCAAAAGTTAAGATCTTTAAAAAAAAAAAAAAAAAACCACATGGAGCGCCTGGGTGGCTCAGTCGTTAAGCATCTGCCTTCGGCTCAGGTCATGGTCCCAGGGTCCTGGGATCGAGCCCCTCATCAGGCTCCCTGCTCGGCAGGAAGCCTGCTTCTCCCTCTCCCACTCCCCCTGCTTGTGCTCCCTCTCTCGCTGTGTGTCTCTCTGTCAAATAAATAAATAAATAATCTTTAAAAAAATAAAATAAAATTTAAAAGTTAAAAAAAAAGGCACAACAAAACAAAAAAAACCCTTTCAACTGACCCAAGAAAGGCAAGAAAGGAGGAACAGCGAAAACCAGACAGAATAAACAAATAGTAAAATGGCAGCCCTAAAAGTTACACTAGCCACAGTAAAATAAAGCAGCATTTCTCAAAATAAGTTAGGGAAATGTCT
This sequence comes from Leptonychotes weddellii, assembly GCF_054177405.1. Taxonomy (NCBI): domain Eukaryota; kingdom Metazoa; phylum Chordata; class Mammalia; order Carnivora; family Phocidae; genus Leptonychotes; species Leptonychotes weddellii. Next base: position 80,639,606 of record NC_138374.1, on the reverse strand, counting down.
GTCTCTACAAAATTTATTTGTTGAAGCTCTAATTGCTAATGTGACGGTGTTTGGAAGTAGAGGTTGGGCGGGGGGGAGTGATTAGGTTGTAAGGGTGGAACCACTGTGCATAGGATTAGTGCTTTTCCAAGAAGAAACATGAGAGAGATGGTCTCTTTCTCCACCACATGAGGACATTGCAAGAAGGCTGCCATCTGCAATGCAGACAGAGGGCTCTCACCAGACGTCGACCCTTCCAGCACTTAGGTTTTGGATTTCCTAGGCTCCAGAACCGTGAAATCATTATCTATCTGTTGTTTAAGGCCCCCCAGTCTAGTATAATTGCTACAGTAGCCCAAACTGACTACGACAGAAGTGTTATTTGAAAAAAAGTGCTCTGCCGTCGCAGAAATTTAACAAACACTGGGATAAACAAAGTTAAATAAGTTATTTTATTTTATTATTATTAATTTTTTTTAATAAGATTTTTATAGCAGAACTTTTCCTCCTTTACTACACAAATGTACCCTGGGACTCTCTGGGGCTTAACATACAGCATTTCCCAACCTTTATCTTGATACCATCGCCCAGGTTTTCCACGGAAAATACTTCCAGAAATGCTACTGGGAAGTCTCAGCAATCATGTCATCTGTTCCTTGCCAATATGTTCATTTGCACAAGAAGCGGATTTCAACATGTCCAAAAACACCTAAGTCCATTAAAATGTTTTAGTTCTTTTTTATTCAATTAAATAAGAATGAAATCATAAAGAGAAGACTCGAAAAGGCAAAGTAACAAATCCATCTCTTGTTCTGCTGTCTGCTCCATTCACAGTTCTCACTGAGGAGAAAAAGAAAAAAACACCAGAGCTGGGACTTCATTTCCTACATATTCAGCCGAGCAATGATTCTTCACTGTCACCTATCCGCTGACCCACACTGAAACACGTTGCCAACAGAAACACCCAAGGCAGAGAAATGCTAAGTTAGCTTTCACTCCCTTCCTAATATATCCCATTTTGTTCAGAGCAATCAAATTTGATTAAATGTACCTCCTCTGGGCTCTAAAAAAAAAGTTCAAAGTCTTAGACTTTACTATATGGTTGATTAACCAACATACAAACTAGTCATTTAAGAACATTAATGGTGTTGGCTGAAATATTAAAAAAAAAAAAGTCAAAGGTATGTCGGACACTTGCCCTTTCTGGCTCATTTATTTCAACTGTTTACACTAGCTTCCTATAATTTTTGCCATGGTCAAGTTAGGTAAATTATTCAATTGTCTCCCTTCAGTTAAGGTAAAAACCAGAAAAAATGCTTTGTTTTATAAGTCTGCATTTATTGAATATATTCTAACACAGTATTTATTAAGAGGCTATTATTTGGTAGATATAGACGGATGTAAGGATGAATAAGACAGCTCGTATCCTCTCCAACTGAAGTACAGCACGTAAGCTATAAACAAAAGTAGGTCTAAAACAAGGCTGTCCTACGGAAGCAGGAAGGCAGAAACATTTTTTTTTCAGTTGAAGAATCCGGAAGAGCTGGTCCTGCAAGGATGTATCAGAGATGAGAGGTGGTGGAGAATCAGAAGGAGAAAACCAGAGACCAGGGAAGTAGTGGGCACTGGAGGGAAAGGTGGGAACCCGGTGCAGCGATAGCACGCAGGTGCCACAGGTGAAAACTGCGACACAGAAGGCTGCGCGGTTGGGGCTCTGATGCCAAGCTAGAGAGCTCGGACCCTATCTGACAGGCAGCAGGATTCACTGGAGATTTTTTCAAACTGTGGATTAACATGCTTCATCATTTATCAACAATATTCTTTTTTTTTTTTTAAGCTTTTATTCATTTCAGAGAGAGAGGGCAGCAGCAGGGGGAGGAGGGCAGGGGAGGAGAGAGAAGCAGACTCCCCGCTGAGCAGGGAGCCCCACGTGGGGCTCGATCCCAGGACCCTGAGATCATGACCTGAGCCGAAGGCAGATGCTTCCCCAACAATATTCTTTGAGTGTTTGTTATGCGCCAGCAACTATGCTCGCAAGTAGGAGTACAAAGTTGAATTCCACCATGTCCCCCCTCAAGAAGACCGCAGTTGAGCAAGGCAGCTAAATGGACAGAGAAATAACTTCCAAAGCAGCAGCATGGAGAACAGACCACACTGAGGTTCTGTTGGGCAAATCTGCTAGCCTGGGCCTGCCTTACCAAATTTCAGCCCTCCCATCTACATGTGATAATGTTCACAGAAGAATAAATAATTTAAAATCATAAGAAGAGACAAAGGAGAGATTGGAGGAATCCATTTTTGCTATAATGAGAATACCCATAATCTAATAAAAGGTCACAAAATCGTGCAAAATGACACCACTAGCCTGAGGGAAGAAAGTTGTTTTTTTTTTTTTTTTTTTTTTTTTTGGTAGAAAAATGAATGCAGAACCTCTTTCACAAATGCTCTAGTGGTCCTTTCCTGTCTGGTGATATCATTTTAAAAAAGAAAATAATGGTTTGTCAAATGAAAACAAAAACTAGTATCTTCCCTTCTTTAAAGTTTCAAGGGATGCCTGGGTGGCTCAGTTGGTTAGGTGTCTGACTCTTGATTTTGGCTCAGGTCGTGATTTCAGGATCCTGAGATGGGCCCCATGTGGGGCTCTGAGCTGGGCATGGAGTGTGCTTTGGATCTTCCCTCTCCCTCTGCCCCTCCCCCCCAAAATAAAAAAAATAAAATAAAGTTTCAAAACCAGTTCAAATAATCAATTATTGCCAATGTTCAATAAAAGTACATCTTGGCAGCTTTTTTAAAAGTGTCTTTCATAAAAGAAGCAGGAGATTCACAGACACACTTAAAAAAAAAAACCAACTATGAGATAATGTAAGCTTTCTCACTATAAAACATCTAGACAAATTTTATCTGAGCCATTCAAACTTTTCTGTCCCCAAAACACTCCTTATTGGACTATTATCATCTCAATGTCACTCTCAGACTAAAGAAATAAGGGAATGAAGTGAGTTAATGATTCAAATGCCACACACAATCCAGGTGCCCTCCATCCCCACGGTCCCTAAGATGGTCAGAGCTCACTTACAACAACATCAGCAACTAAGCAAACTCCATCTTAGCTAGCTCTGCTCTGTGACTCTCCCGTGAATAATACTCACTTCACTTCAGTCTTCGGAGTACATGAAGTCCATCCATTTCTGAAAGTCACATTCAAGTCACACTGAATTAGTCTTTCATTCGCGATTTACTACATGTATATACTCTACATCTAATCTAGGTTAGCTTCTAGAGTTACAAAAAACTCCTAAGACACAAAGAAATAGGAAAATACCAGAGGAGGCAGAGAAGTACAAGGCGATTTCAATACTATGGGATAAGGACCCTAATTACAGGGAGAGAGAATCGGGACACTATGGGAACATAAAGGTGTGGCATCTTTCCCAGGAAAAGCTTCACAGAAAAGGTTCAGCGCTGAAGCGGGGGAGTCAGGCTTGCAGCATAAGTTACAGGAATGACCTGAAGGACAGAAATCATTAAGGGGTTGGAGAACTTCAGTGAGGCAGGAGCATGGAACGTAAAGTGAAGACACTTAGTCAAAAAGAATGGAGTGGTAAGAGGGGACAGATTATGAAGGGTTTTATATTTATGCCAACTTAAGGAGTTTTTGGCTTTTATTAGAAGCCAATGGGGAGTCATCAAAGGGTCTAAGAAAGGGTAGTTTTTCAATCCATTTGGTGTAGAAGGATCCTTGGATCAAAGAAGGCAGGCGAGACTAGAAGCACGGAAACCAGTCAGGAGGCTGACTCAGTGACCAGCATGACGGTGGCCTGAACTCAGGTGTTCACAGTGGGGCGGAGAGAAGTGTGAGACTCAAAGAGAGTGAGTGGGTAGAACGGACACATGTATTAACTGACCAGAAGTGGAGATAAGGCAAAAAGAACCAAGGATGACTCTCAGGTGTCCTTCTATAATTTATGTACCAAGCACCTCGTGTGTTCTACGAGTCTCTACAGAGACTCACCAGGGAAAAAAAGAACACCTTGTGCTCCCGAAGGTTCTATTCTAGCAAAAGACAGACTGGAAACGAAGCCCCCCCACCCCCGAAACCATCCTGATCATTCTGGCCAATAATGGTTTCTGTCTTCTCCGGGGTGTGAGAATACACCCTACACTGTGAACCTGGGTGAAAACCGAGGAGGGTCACATCATATATACAGTGACAGATCAATGCGCTCAGCTGGTAATTCTACAGCATTTACATTAAAGAGATGATGGGCTGATCAGGTCTGAAAAGGGCCATCCGTGTGAAAGAATGTCCCAATGATTTTAAAGATTTTTCTGGCTTCTGGCAAAGAAGTAAAATATTGCTTATATTTTTTGGACAGTTTAAAGAATTTTCAAGAGAATTTTGACCCCATTTTTCTTTTTACATTATGCAATAAATTTAAAACCTAATTTACTGCCCATCCCCACTTCCCAAGTAGATGCCAGTATATTGTTATTTTTCTCTAATTGTGTCACATGGGTAAGTAAGCAAAAACTACCTCTGTAAGTTTCTAAGTAGTTTAGACGCATGGAAGACAGAGCTGTACCTTGCCTGTGTTCATGGTGACCGCGGTCTCTGGCGGAGTCCCAGGCGCATAGGAAATGCTCAGTAAACATGAGCTGAGTGGAAACTGATGAGGCTCAGTGTATCACTTTATTGCAAATTCTGGTCTCCAGGGCAAAAAGAAAAAAGAAAAGAAAGAAAACACACAACAGAAAAAACCCTAGATACTAGCAATAGAGCAAGCAAATGAAATCTGTCTCATAAGAGAATACCCATTTCACACAAAATCATAAATGCTGATTTTAATTTTAAATGACCTTTGTCAGTCATAGAATGTGATCTCTAATGATTCCCTTTAGAGCAGTAAACAGCAGAATGATTACAAAAGAATGGGAGAGGTAGAGGAGCGGAGGGAAGAGCAAGTAAGGAACAATTTGTAGGGGGCAAAAGGCCTTAATTTCAGACCCTTTCAGGTGATTTGGAACATTGGTGCAGCACATGCCAGCTCAACTTGACCCTTAAATGGATCTGTTACTTTATCAACTCAACTGAGCCTTACCTTGGAGGAAAAGTCCTTACAGAAAGCTGGGGATCCCAGAGGGGAAAAGCACTATTCCTAACATAAGAGAAAGATTATCAAGGAGTCTTTTCTTCTCACCACACAAAAGGGGGAGAGCCTCAAGGAACCTTGAACTTTACTCCACATCCAAGTTCAGTGTACTGTTTTGTTACCTACACACATTTTATTTATCTTGTTTGTTGTCTATCTCCCCTACCAGAATGTGAACTCTATTAAGGGCAGGTTTTTTTCCTGTGTTTTTCACTGCTATCTCCCCAATATCTAGAATAATGCCAGACGAACAATAGGTGGTCAGTAGCAGCTTCTGAAGGGATGAAAGATCACCACTTAGAGGATAAAGCAGCCAATTTGTGAACTGCGTGTATATTTTCAAAGGGATAATTAGTGTGTGTCGCTCAGAAACAAAACCACTCTGAGAGAAGTACATCCCCAATGCAAATAAGTTACCAATTTGTTTGATTGCTACAAATTATAAAACAATGGGATCCACTAGAAAAAAAAATGAGGCATTTAACTCCTATGACCTTAGCTTTGAAGAAGGAGAAACACCATCTAAGTAGAGTCAGTTGGTTTCCACTAGAGAAGACTAGGTTACTCTTAAAAGCGGAGGTCAAAATCTAAACCCTAAGATCTTAAGGACATCTCTGCATTGAAGCAGGCATTTCTCCCGACTCAGTGGGTATCTGCATATAAGCTACCAAAGACTGTACCTCTTATAAGCTGTAAGTGCAGTTAAATATAGGACTGTTTCCTTCTTTTCCTAGCTTCTATCTTTTAATTACTAGTGTGCCAGCTCAGAATTGAATACATCTTTCCACTGTTAGAGAACATTTACAATAGACATACTTCTCTAAGGTTGGCCTAAAGGCCAAACTGATCTCCTGGATTTTAAAGAGCTCCCTTCACACAGAATGAAAGCTCCAAACCAATACACAGCTGGTCTCGCTTACATGTCAGGAAAGTCACAACTATCAGCCCCTTCCTTTACTGGGTCCTGACTCCGACTCCTTGATTCTAACAAATAAGACACAAAACACAGACAAACGTCACAATTTGGTATCTGCTTAAGCACCACATAAATCAGAATAAACCAGAGTCAAACAAAACAATAACCTTTCTTAGGAAAAATTATGAAAAAAATTGGAAATAAGTCAAAAGGATAACTTCATGTCTTTTCAATGTCAGGCTAGATCACTAACAGGCCCACTCAAGGATTATTTAATAGTTTAGGATAATGTGCCTTTGTTTGGCTTACTGTTTATTATCTATCAGGATGTAATCTGTTAAATTATTGCTAATTTACAGATTTTTATCCATAGAGATGCAACTGATTTTTCTGTGGGAGAAAGATAAACTCAAAGATTACAGTTATACTGTCTATAAAATTAATCAGTTTACTAATCTCACCTTATTCCAGCATTCTACAAGTGGCCGTGTGTATGCATGTGCATGTGAGTGTGCGTGTGTGTGTGTGTAATCTCTGGAATTCTGGGGAACAAGGCTTACTTCTGTTGATTTCCTCACACATTAGTCAAATGAATTTATGATGGGTTCAAATTTGTATCTGTAAAAGAATATTTCTATATATTTTTGAAAAATATAGTTTGATACCTAAAGTTTTGATATATCTTCTTCCTAGACTCTTACAGAATGAGGAAAGGTAAATTGTTCTTGCTCTACCAGCAGCAACAAAAGAATGTAAATTGATTGCATTATTTATTCTTCAGCAGGCTGATTATTGATCTTATAGCGCTGTTGAATTATTTACTTAAAAAAATCTAGTAAAAAAATTACAAGTTATCAGTGATTATCTGTATTCTTTAGAGCATACTGTTTTATCCCTACAGATGTACATTAATATTTTGTGATTAGAATACCCAGAAGAATACATAAACGAGAGTAAAATAGTTGCTAAATGCTGCAAATATCTGTGTTTTCTCTTAGTGCACGTTTAAACCTGGACATACTAAAGAATACTGCACTTCCTCTTTATTTTTATTTTTTTAATGTTTGTGTGTGTATTAAGATTTTATTTATTTATTTGAGAAAGAGAGGGAGAGAGAACGAGTCAGGGGTAGAGGCAGAGGGATAGGGAGAAGGAGACTTCCTGCTGAGCAGGGAGCCCGATGCTGGGCAGATCACAGGACCCCCGAGGTCATGACCTGAGCCCAAGGCAGACGCTTACCTGACTGAGACAGCCAGGAGCCCCTGCTTTTTCAATCTTTTTTTTAAGATTTTATTTATTTATTTGACAGAGAGAGACACAGCGAGAGAGGGAACACAAGCAGGGAGAGTGGGAGAGGGAGAAGCAGGCTTCCCGCGGATCAGGGAGCCGGATGTGGGGCTCGATCCCAGAACCATGGGATCATGACCCAAGCCGAAGGCAGACGCTTAACGACTGAGCCACCCAGGCACCTGCATTTTTTCTTTAAAAACCACTGGATTTCATCCTCCAGCAAAGGCACTGTTCTACCATTTGTAGTAACTTTTAAGTACTTCAATACAAAAGTATTCCAGTGTGATTTACGCATTTTATTGAGTTTCCATTCACATCCTACTGGCATTAGTTAGCATCTCAAGTACCCCAATGAGGAATTATTCCAGGAGTGGTTAGTGATTATCTGGCATGCTCTAATCATGCCACATAGCCAGAAGTAGCTACAAAAAGGTTTAAAATATCTTTGTCTCTGCCCAACCTTAAAGGATTTGTTAATTTGCATTATAGAAGATAGAAATGATTTTTTTCTTGGCAAAACAATGGGTGTTTAAGATTTGTGTATGGAAAAAATACTATATAGGTATCTTTGCTTTGCATGAGCAGAGTACGAGAATCTAGCACGCCCACTGCTAGGAAAACCAAAGGCTCCAATTTGTCTGCTAGAGTCCCAGTTGACATAATTATCCCAGCATAATTATTAATAGCTCCCTCTTTTATTCTCCAAAGTATTCTGATTTGGACAATAACTTATATGGACAGCCTCCCACAACATACCCTACTGAAAGGCCTATAGTCTGATGGAAACTGTATGACCGACCGCAACCAGCCTAGAGCTGAATCCTGAAGGTGAAATATAAGTACATATGCTTCAAGTGATTGATTCCTTGTGAGGTACTTGTTGGAATACCTAAAAGGACAAAGAATAGGTTGTGACAGTTTTTGTGCCTGCTTGATAATATACGCTTGGATTTGTGTTTGATGCAGTCAGAGCCTTGCTTTCATTATAATGCGCTGCCCGGAACGTGGCTTGTAGGTGACAAGAACCTCAGTTTTCATCTGCCTCAAACGATGGGAGGTTACAGACATATTTCCAAACAATCAGTAATAAACACACTGGCTCAGGTCAGTTTGCAGAAGTCCACCTCAAGGACATTGTGAAGTTTGTCACCATGCACAAACCTCTGAAAGCCACGGAAACAAAGCTGAGTGACAAAATAGGACATGAGAGGACTGTACATCTACAAAACAGTGCAGTGAGGAAGGCAGGAAATGCTTCAGCCCCTGAGACAACAACATGACAAGGACAAACAAAGTGAACGAAATACAGTTGACCCTTGAGCAGGGGTTGAGGCGCTGGCCACCACGCAGTTGAAAATCCACATGTAACTTTTGATCCCCCAAAAACCTAACTACAAATTGCCTATTCCTGACTGGAAGTCTTACCAATAACATAAAAAAATCAATGAACACACATCGTGTATGTTCTATGTATTCTATACCGTGTTCTTACAATAAAGTAAGCTACAGAAATGAAAATGTTATAAAGAAAATATCAGGAAGAGAAAATACATTCACAGTACTGTAATGTATTTATTGAATAAAATCTGCATATAAGTGGACCCAGGCAGTTCACTCCCATGTTGTTCAAGGGTCAACTGTACCTCACCAACCTCAATTCTTGGAATGAAATCAACCTCTGAGTTGAAAATCGTGTGATGATCTGGATAATGGCAGACTTAATACAGCATTACTGATACACAGCGGAAATACCAAGAATGTTCATCAAAACCCTTCCAAGGAAATGTGGTTTTATTCCACCAAGTCCTGCGCAGGTTTCTCCTTCCCGCATCTGGCTGGAGAACATGACCACAGCAGAGCCGCTTGCTCACTGCTCTTTATCTCCTTCCTCACTGTTGCTACCTACAAAAACGACGCCGATTGTATGGAGGTGCTTTAAAGGCAAAGGTAATTAAGTCCTTTTATGTCTATTCTGGCCTCCTCATTCTCTCATGATTATGTCAGGTCTTCTTGACTGGCCTTAAATCCAAATTCCCCATTTACCCTCCAGTCCCCAGCAGATGAATGCTCTTCCCAGATCTCAGAAGAAATACAACTTTTGTCCGGAATTGACGTCAAATTCTTGCCACCAAATCTACAAATCTGTGTGCCTGTTTCCTGGTCCACCATATCGCTCGTTATAAGAGAATAAACACCTCTTGCTACTTTTTATTACTTGTTCAGTATCTTTCTTCCAACACGAGATTATAGGCTCTAATCTCAGAGATATTGCAGGTCCGATTCCAAACCATCTCAATAAAGTGCATATTTCAACAAAGCGAGTCAAATGAGTTTCTGGGTATCCCATTTGCATATACAAGTTATGTTTACACTATACTGTGGTCTAGTAAATGTGCAATAGCATTATATCTAAACAACCACGTGCATACCTTAATTAAAAAAACTCTATTGTTAAAAAACGCTAACCATCATCTGAGCTTTCAGGGAATCATAATCACTGATCACAGATCACCATCACAAAAGGAATAATGAAAAAGTCTGAAATATTGAATTACCAAATTGTGATACAGAGACAAAAAGTGAGCAGATGCTGTTAGAAAAAATGGCTTCAGTGGACTTGGTCAATGCAGGGTTGCCACAAACCTTCAATCTGTAAAAAACAGTGTCTGTGAAGCACAATAAAAAGAGGTAAGCCTGTGTAAGCTCCATGAAGTCTGGAACACTGTCTTGATTAGTCATCACCATATCCCTGGGTTCTAGCACGTTTGGCATGTACTAGTCAGCCAGTAAATTGTTAAATGAGTAAATAAAAGAAAGATTTCCTGGTTTCTCCTCTTGACTTCAATAGCTGCATTTCTTCTTTTGAAAGCCATGACAAGAAAAAAATCTCACAAGCCGAGGCTCTGCTAAAAGCTGCAGGAGGAAAAAGTTTGGGCAATTGTTTTCCTTGGCACCCACGGTACTTTGCTCAAAATAAGCAATGTGTTCTACACTTTTACCTACCGACACATCAAGTCTACCTGCAAATCGGACATGAGTGCACCTGCTTGTGCATCTTGAGTTTAATTTTTATTATAAAAAACTCTCAATCTGGCAAAGTAGGGTTTCAACACTGCCATGATTAAAGGTTAAATAAATAGTAATGATAAGGTCCATTCTGGATCCAACATGAAGATTTAAACTGAAGCCCATCCCTCAGCACCCACCCCCTGTTAATCAAAACAGTCTCCAATTCTAACTGACTGGACTTACAGCAAATGTTTAAATTTAAATTTATTTTTTTTTAAGATTTTATTTATTTTTATTTGAGAGAGAGAGAAAGAGTGAGCGCACGCAAGCAGGGGGAAGAGCAGTGGGAGAGGGAGAGGCAGAATCCCAAGCAGACTCCGCGCTGAGCACAGAGCCCAATGCGGAGCTTGATCCCACAACCCGGAGATCAGGACCGGAGTCCAGCACTCAACCAACTGAGACAACCAGGTGCCCCTAAATTTAAATTTAAATAAAGTATCATTTCTTATCCGTTTTATACACCGATCTTCTAACTAAGCTCTCATCAGAAAAGAGAAGTTACAACAACCACTGTCTGAGAAGAATAAATGGCATGCTTTTGCTCCTTATGGTTTCCTCTGATCCATGAGTTGATTTAATTTCTGCCACATCCAGTGCAGACTCTCTCCATCTAAAGGAGGAGCCATGCCCATTTTCAGCAGGAAACACACATCTGACAAAGCCCAAAACTGCCACAGAAATGCAACCCATGTAACAAACACAAAGACACACATGCAAACATGTTCCTATGGAGTTCTCAATTTCTTGTTCCTTTTGGCTTAAAAGTTGAGAGGAATGAGAAAAGTTCCACAAAGTAGTTCATTTAAAATTTTATTTTACTCAAGATGTAAGTCAGAGGATATTGATAACTGCCCACTTTTGTTTTCAATATGACAATCCCAAAATGTTTTCAAAATTTACCTTTCTATTGACCATAACACACTTCTACTACATTGCATACCATTTTAATAATTTCAGAAAAGCTTACAATTTCTTTAGGAGGAGGTCACATACATATCTACTTTATGAATATACATATGCATGTGCATACATACTTCTGTACACATATGCTATATCCAGAAGGGTTTTAACCACATTGTTAGTTTCAGAGGCTTTGGACCCTTTGACTATTCTGTGGGTAATTACTAACCTTATTTGAAATTTCAATGCATACAGATTACATTTCCCTAGTACATTCTTTCTTCTGTAACTAAAACATTAGGCATCAAGAGTCAGTTAAATTTTCCACGTCCATAAATAATATCTTATGATACTGTATTTCCTAATATCTATTTTAATTATAAACTTTAGATCCAGAGAATTATTATTCTACAAAGGATACATATCCAACTCATCCATATTTCTAGCCAGAAGTTCTTAAACTGCCCCCGATCACTTAAACTGTTCCTTTAATACCTCCAGAATGGACCACTTTCAGTCTTCATACAACCTTCACCAAAACTGACTGAAGTTAATCAGCTGCCAAAAATATTTGTTTCCCCTGGTCATGGTTTGTATCATAGATGTCTTTTGGACACCCATGAAAACAGGTTTCTGACGATTTAACCAAGTCCTCTTGCAGAAAATTGCCCCTTCATTTTATTTTTTAAGTTTTATTTATTTATTTATTTGAGAAAGAGAGTGAGCAAGCAGGGAGAGGGGCAGAGGGAGAGAGACAAGCAGACACCCCACTGAGCACGGAGCCCGACACAGGGCTCATGACCTGAGCTGAAATCAAGAGTTGGACGCTTAACCACTGAGTCACCCAGGTGCCCCTGCGCCTTCAGTTTACAGCGGGATGCGTAACAAAGGAGATGCCTAGACACACTGATAGCTCTGTTCCCACTCCCAATGCCAGCCACACATACATACAATATTGCTTCATCCTCCAAATGGCGCAGAGTTTCCAGGATACTATGATTTAAGACCTACCTCTGGAATTAGCGCTTTCATGTGGGGGAGGGGGTGTTGTGCAGGGGAGATTAGGGGAAATGTGAGTAGGGGGAAAATTTCTTTCCAATTCCCAGTGGCCCAGACTAAAAAAATTTAGCCAGTTTTCTTTTTTTTTCCCTGCTCTTTTCCCCCTTGGTCCTGTAAGGAGTTGCCCTCAGAGTCCATCTTTCAGTCTACTATCGTTAGATAAGGAATTACTGGGGTGCCCAGGTGGCTCAGTCGGTTAAGGTCCAACTCTTGTTTTAGGCTCAGGTCGTGATCTCAGGGTTGTGAGATTGAGCCCCGAGGCAGGCTCCGCGCTCAGCACAGCATCTGCTTCTCCCTCTCCCTCTGCTTTTCACCGCCCCCCCAACTCACACATATGATCTTTCTCTCTCAATAAGTAAATAAAATTTTTTTTAAAAAAGATAAGGAATTATTTTTCCATCAAAGAAAAAATGAAACTATTTCAAATCCAGGCTTAAAATGCGGATTGATAAAATATGTAAATATTACAGTGAAAAAAAAAAGGTAGGAAAATTTTACAGATATATACCAATGGCTAAACTAACCAATATATAAGCTTTTTCATGAGCACTCAATGTGTCCTAAACGGGAGAGAAACCACTTCTAGGGGAACAGTGAATGTAATCACACACCTACTCTCTTCTACACAGCCCCTCGGTGACAGGGCAGTTGGGCATTCAATGGCACTGGGGAAACAGAGTATGGCATGCTCTTTCAGAACAAAACCCCGATGTTAGCCAAGAACTGAAATCAGTTCTGGGCTCGCACTGCGAAAATGTGCTTTAAATTTGCCTGTGGTTGTTTTCTCCAATGGTCAAGAAGAATATGCTACTGATTTGTGCTTTGGCATTTCCATGGGGCATTGACAGGCAGCTTTTTTTAAACACATATTTGAGTGATTTCGACAAAGCTCTCTGTGTGACTACAGCTTCACTAGAAATCCTAACAGTTCTTGGAAAAGTATGTATTCACTAAGTTAAATATAGTGCCAACGGGCATGAGTAATTAGCTTGGTGCTAACTCCACACCAGGAATATTAATTATGTGCTTCAAATGCTACTTTTATCTTCAATCTCAAAGGCTATTTATATAAGCATCGATCTTCGTAATACTTGTAACCTTTCTATTGGGCAGGGAGGACAGAACAGAGAAGAAAATAGGTTTCTTAACCAAATTATCACTGTTCCGCACCGGCAAAACTGGTAGTAATCACAGCAAAAGAAAAGTCTGGATACTTCCCCTAATCATTTAATAAAATTTTTTCTTTAAAAGCACATGTAGCTTTTACTCAACTATATTATACATAGTCTGTCCTGATTACGCATGTTATCCATTCAAATGTTACTTCAAGCATAAAAAGTCAATTTAGATTAAAGGCCATGTGTGGTATTATACCCATGATAAAATGGGACTAATTAAAATGCATAACGGTGGGGTTAATCTTACTTTTTTGGGGTTGGGATCATTGTAAATGTTTGGTTTCTTCCAGAAAAAATGCTGAAATGGTTTCAAAATTTTTATATGGCACAGTGCAAACTTAAACTGCTGTTTAGAATTACCCATGACCTATCAGATAAGAGTAAACCACTGGACAACCAGGAATAAACACATTTCTACTTCTTGGAAAACAACCCTATACATTAAAAATTTGAAGTTTCTATGCTAGAAAAGAGTATCTTTGAGCAATAATTTTCTAGTTTACTTTTTTAATTCCAACAGAGGATAACATTCTAAAATAGTATCACAGGACCCTCTGCTTATTTGGATAAATTTAAAATATAAGTAAATCTCATTTATTGGCATGCCCCTCCTTTTTGCTCCCCACCCAGCTTTTTTTTTTTTTTTTTTAGAAAGACATAATCTATATAAAAAAACAGTTTACTTAAAGTTTCTGGGGTGTGTGCTGTACCATCCCACACACCTTCCCCATCTGGACAGGGGCAGGCCTGTGACAAACACTAAAACCCACTTGACCATTGGGAAGGGAGGTTCCCACATGTCAGGAAAGAACACACTGGGGAGAGAGCAGTGTTCTCACTACAGAGACTTCTCCCCCCTCTCACAGGAGGAACTGCGGGAAAGACCCCTAGGATTATGCAGTGGTTTTAATATTCACATTGTTTCTGACCACAGGAAAACGCGACCATAAAGCTGGTGATAATCTCATACTGCAACTGGCAAAGAGAAAGGGACCTCACGGACCACGCTTTGAGCTAGGGGCTTTCCATGTCCCACAACTTTTAAGCCCCACACCAACTCTGTGGAGGAGTCCCAGCCATCTGTCCTAGGCAGTCTTCAATAGGTTATGTAACTTCCCTGAGCTTACGTGGTTAGAGATGACACAGTGAGGACTACAAGACAGGCCCGTAATTATAACTTAGTGTGGATGTCTGGATACTTTGTGCTTCCCCAGGTTGATCCTCTAGAGTGTTTTCACTCCCACAGTCTGTAACTTTCCACACTTTCAGAGACCTTTGGGTTGTAGGAGTTCAAAGACCCATCCTTCAAGGCCTAGGCAGGTACACAAAGGTCCAGAGTAATCATTTTTTCTTTTCTGTTTTTTAAGTAGGCTCCACGCCCAGGGCGGAGCCCAATGTGGGACTTGAACTCACAACCCTGAGATCAAGACCTGAGTTGAGGTTAAGAGTCAGATGCTTAACTGACTGAGCCACCCACACGCCCCTTGCTTTTTCTTTTCTTTCTTTCTTCCTTTAATTTTTAAGGATTTTATTTATTTATTTGAGGCAGAGAGAGTGTGAGAGAGAGAGCACGAGCAGGGGTCACAGGGAGAGAGAGAGGGAGAGAGAGAAGCAGACTTCCCGATGAGCAGGGAGCCCGAAAAGGGGCTCGATCCCAGGACCTCGGGATCATGACCTGAGCTGAAGGCAGACGCTTAACGACTGAGCCACCCAGGGGTCCCTGTTCTTTCTTTTCTAAACAAAACTTACTGAGGTAATTCTGGCTGTCTCTTGGGGCTTTAAAGTCATACACCACAGGAGCCACACTTCGTTTCTCTAGAAACAGCAGAAATTCATGTCATAACAAACCTAACACTTACCATGGTTCCCATTTTTCATATCTAATCAGCACCAAAATCTGTTGACTCTCTCTCACATTGTCTGATCTGGCCTCTCCTTGCCTCATGCAGCTCCCTGGCTTGCTTAGACTCTCCTCTTCTTTGGCCTTGGGAATATGCAGGAAGTGCCGGACTGGTGTGTCTCCTCCTCTTCCCACCATAGCCAATAAACCTCCCCTTGGGCACCATCTGCTCCAAAGAGTCTTCTCTGGACCCTCAGGCTGGACCGGGTGCTCCTCCTCTGGCCTCCCCAGACCCCTCACACACATCACCACATCACTGATGCACAGCACCATCATTCGTTTCCTTGTCTGTCTCTTTCTCAAATGGGCTTCCTGGGGGCTAGCACAAATAGAGCTTTATGTGTCTTTCCTTAACAGGAAAGAAAAATAAAAATAAAAGCCTAAGTGTGAGAACGTCAAAGGAGGAGGAGGCAAGACTCTATACTCATTTTGTATCTCTTAGACTTTCGTGGGCTTTAGCTATTTAATAGTTCATTTAACAAATAATTTTTGAACTTATACCCTGCTAAGCATTAAAAGTACAGAAATGATTAAGACACAGGGTGGCTCAGCTGGTTAAGCATCCAACTCTTAGTTTTGGTTCAGGTAAAGATCTCAGGATCCTGAGATCAAGCCCCATGTCAGGCTCCACGCTCAGCCCGGAGTCTGCTTGTCCCTCTCCCTCTGTCTTCCCACCACTTGTGCTCTCTCTCTCAAATAAATAAATAAAACCTTAAAAAAAAAAAAAAAGACTGCAGCAAACAATATAATAAGACGGCCTGACAAGCAAACACAAGGTAAGCACAGGTTCTGTGAGAACACAGATTGAGAAGACAAATCATGCCTAAAGATTTGAGGAGACCGCCCAGATGCCTGAGCTGAAGACTGTCTCTTGGTAGGAGTTCAGCAGCAGGAGACACAAAGGAAAGGTAGCCCAGGCACCAAAGTCACCAGTCAAATCAAGTAAAGCAATTCCGGAGCCCTGATGACTGCACTCTGCTCGAGAAATGACCTGAAACATCAACTTCACTCCCATCACTGCATTACTTCCATACATCAGGACCATCAACACTCCTTTAAAATAATCTATTCACACAAAGATACTTCTGTCAGACCATGGTTAAGGAAGTATCTCCCCCATACTTAGTGGAAATTATATAAGATATTTTTCCATATGAATAGTGGAAAGGCAATTCCATGAGGACAGAGTCAGTAAAAGTGGTGGGTATCAAATCCTACTTTCCCTATAACTGAGACGTAAGCAGAAGCATCTTTTGTTTAACAAACATATGAAATGTTAGAGAAAGAATGTGGAATAGCTTGCTGCTGAGCATATGCATGCATCCATGCTTATGCCTATTAGCTCAAGTGACTAGACCTTGCTTTGTGTCTAGAGCTTGCTTTCTTCAATCAGCAAACTCAGAGCAAGCAGAAGGGACAACCTGAAACGCTATATCCCTAACTGCCCTTGTCAGGGGGCAGCTGAGGGCTAAGCAGCAGCTCTCTGGAGACAGTCTCTTATTACCCTCCTGTCCAGGCCTCTCTGCTGGCAAAGAGCATGACTGAATAAACAGAGACAAGATCTGCAATGCATCAGCACTAAGTCAATTACGACAGTGGGAAGAATGGCGATCTGAGGTCTAAATCTTTTCAACAGCAATCATCTTTGCTCCACATAAGAAATCTGGCAACCTCAGTCCACCGTTATTTATGGGAGTGCTTTTTAGATTCTCTGAATTATACAAGTACTCTGGAACAGGACCACAAAGACCCAATCAGAATACACTGTAATCCTGAGCTCAGTCCTGAAATGGGTTAATGAGAAACTACCAGCCTAGGAAAATCATGTATATGAAAAAGATACCAGGACCAGCTTGCATTGAACAAAAGGATTCATGGCTCTTGCGAGTGTTTATCATCTTCATCCTACTTCCCCTACTTCCAATTACATGACAATAAGTACAGTTTATGAGAAGAGACACTTATAATAACTGCCAAATGATCTGCCCATCTTATCAAAGGCCAGGAAATGATGGGCTCTCTGCGAGTGCATGAACAATTTCTTATCCAAGTCTTTGATTTCACATGTTCCATCCACTTTCTCATACAGAATCCAGGAATCTAAAGAGTTTCGTAAGTACTAGGCATAGATACACAATCTAAAGTTGCCCCTGTGGACCTGTTAAATGTTCTTCCATTACCAAGTAGTCATATCTTGAGTTCTTAAATATTTAGAAAATGTGTAAGATGTATGAAAAAGACAATTTTTTGAACAAAGACCCACCACTCTGATGTCCTTATGTTTTTCCCCCAGAAACAGAATACACTTCAACCCATTCCCTTTAAATGCATTATTTTCCTAATTTGTGGAAAGCACTGAACGGAAGTCGGGAGGAGGCTGTAAACCATGCTGACTCCCTGTGGTACGCCTCGCTCTGGGGGAACCCAGACCCCTGAAGAGGTAGCAAAGGCAGCAAGTGCATGGCACACAGCAGGCTGCCTACAAGAGTCCAAGTCAGCTCACACAGGCTCCCGGGGAGCCTCGCCACTGTTGCCAGGCCATGGTTCTCTCCATGTAATAAAGACCCCCCATGCTTCCCAGCATGCATCTGTAAACTATACTGGCCTGACCCGAGTTAGCTGGAAAAGCAAAGGCTTTTGGTTACTCCAGTGTTGACAAGCAGACACGTCTAAAAACCCTTTGTCCCTCTGTTCCAACACTTAATTCTAACTCCCTACCTCTGCTCCCATTTCACCCCAGTTCCCAACCAGTACTTCCCACTGGGAGGGCTGTGCAAACTTGGGCAGTCACACATCCCTTCCACTTTCTGCTCAAATCAGATCCATGGTCAAACCGACCATCCACCTCCTGACCTAACACACCAATAGGATGTGGAGAAATATTTGGGATCTAAGACCTACGTCACCATATTAGGCACCTGCATTGCCTTTCTTAGTGACAAGCCTGATTTGAGCTGGTTTTCTTCAAGAATTTTATGCCTTTTTCCAGTATGCTTCTGTGATTGAAATTCTGTGGAGTGAGAAGCTTAGTTTCTTTCTTTTTTTTTTTAAAGATTTTATTTATTTATTTATTTGAGAGAGAGAGAGAGAGAGAAACAGCATGAGAGGGGGGAGGGTCAGAGGGAGAAGCAGGCTCCCCGCCGAGCCGGGAGCCCGATGTGGGACTCGATCCCAGGACTCCGGGATCATGACCTGAGCCGAAGGCAGTCGCTTAACCAACTGAGCCACACAGGCGCCGGAGAAGCTTAGTTTCTACTACCTTTTACACACAGCAGCTGGCCCCAAGTTTTCCCTACTTGCTTTCCCATCATCCTTACACTTTTCTTATAGCATTTGCTTCTTCTTTATTCTTCCTGTGTCTACTTATTTCTCAGTTACGATTAGACTTGTTTTTATATTTTATTTCCAGCAAAACTAAAAGTAAGATACAAATACATGCCCTCAAAAACAAATAAGCAATTGGGGGGGAAACTGTAACTATACATGTACACAAACAGACACTGTAATTCAGTGCAAGGATGTAAATAGAGAACATGAATGATGGGATTTGTTCTCCAACTGCTGACCTTCACATTCATCTACCTCTTGCATGCCAACAAGTAGATTTCAAATATTGGATCAATGTCAACCTAAGAAAGCCCTAAGTTAAAAGCTCTCTGCAAATTATTTGAGTTTTCCAGGTATCCTGCACACTCAAGAACCTACCTACGTTAAGAGAGTTCATGAAAAGTCAAGCACCAACCATAGACTCGAGGAGAAAATATTTTAGATCTTGTGTATATAAAAAGAGCCCACTATCTGAACATTGAAATGTTTAAAGCCAATAAATAAGGAGCTATTGTTTTCTTTAAAAATACATCTTTTCGGGACACCGGGGTGGCTCGGTCAGTTAAGCATCTGCCTTCAGCTCAGGTCAAGATCTCCAGGTCCTGGGATCGAGTCCCACATCAGGCTCCCTGCTCAGTGGGAAGTCTGCTTCTCCCTCTGCCTGCCCCTCCCCCCTGCTTGTGCACTCTCTCTCTCTCTGACAAATAAATAAATAAAATCTTTAAAAAATACATCTTTTCAAAATTGTCCTGTCATGTTTTATTTCATTTGCAAAATAAATAAATGACAACAAAATATTAGAAAAGTTTTCATGTTGGGAGACTTATTTTGCCTTTACTGTCCTGAATTTTACATTAAAAAACAAAATTATGAAAAAAAACCAAAAAACAAAATTATGCTCATCACTTAGAATAAGGCATTGTAATTTTTGAGACAGTAAGGTTCCCTTGGTCCTATTAAAATGGTTTTTTTTTAAAAGATTTTATTTATTTATTTGACAGTGAGAGAGGGAATACAAGCAGGGGGAGTGGGAGAGGGAGAAGCAGCCCTCCCGCCGAGCAGGGAGCCCGATGCAGGGCTCGATCCCAGGACCCTGGGATCATGACTTGAACCGAAGTCAGATGCTTAATGACTGAGCCACCCAGGCACCCCTAAAATGGTTTTTAAATTATAAAACTTTTATACTCGACTTTTCAGAAACATTATTATATAAAGACAGGTATGTCTATCTGTACGTGTGTACACACACACACACACACACTTTAACCCTTTGATTAAAACATAAACTTTATACATAAATACATGTTAAAACATTGAAAAGAGGTTCCAAAAATAACTAAAATGCCATTTTGGCGAACAATTTTCAGGCTGTCTCTAAGCAGAGAAGAGTGGAATCTGAGTCAACCCTCCCAACCAGACTCAACCTTTAAATAATACTGGAGACCTAGAACAGTTTTCGACTAACAGATCTGATCTGCTTGGTTTTGTGGGACTGGTGAGTTGAGAACAAAAGGCCGCAGCCAGACAGCCTCTGCACTGTGACATTTCTGGAGACTGCTGTCCAACCCTCATTTGGCCAACAATCTTGAATTAAAAAGTGGCACCAAGAGGCGCCTGGGTGGTCATGATCTCAGGGTCCTGGAGTCAAGCCCTGTGTCATGTTTTGTGCTCAGTGGGGAGTCTGCTTGTCCCTCTCCCTCTGCCCCTCCCCCTACTCGTGCTCTCTCTGTTTCTCTCTCTCAAATAAATAAAATCTTAAAAAGAAAAAAAAAACGTGGCACCTAGTCTATGCTTACGGAAATATCTGATCAGTTGTGTTTCAAGATCTTTACTGATCTGAAAGAGAATCCATGTTCATCATTCACTGCTTGATAAATCGCCTTAAATGGGATTGATGCAACCTTTGAAGCTAGGTCCAAAACAAGTATTTAAGACTTCAACAAAAAGTAGTTCTTATAATATCCTTGGGCCCACCAGGCAAGTTATTTCTTCAAAATAATATTCAATTTGATCATTTATTTTGACACAATTAGTCTGTCCCATGATTGGCTGTGCAATAAACAGCTTTCTCTAAGTTGGTAGCAAAGGGATAGAAAAATTCAAGCACATCATCTACCCATCTGCTCCTCGTGGCAACAAGCTGATTTAGGAGCAACACATGACTACAGCAAAGCTCTCTGTTCAAAAGAAATGAACCTGTCACTTCAAGAGACAATGGAGCAATTACTAAAAACTGAGCACTCAAAACAGTCACCAATATCCAGAATAATAGTTTGAAGCTCAAAAAGATGTAAAGAAAATCTAAAACCAATTCCGGTTTAGTCCCAGTGAGACGAGAAAAGCTATTGTCTTCTATCAAACGCTGATTCACTGACAATTGGAGGGGAAAAATATAAATTCCAATGATTATGAAGTTAATAATAATTTCATCAGTAGCAATATTCAGGAAGTTGATTAGATGATCGTAATGGGTGATTTAAAGCGAAAGGAAAAACACCCTTAGCATAATTTAATAAGAGCTTCAGACTGAAGCATATTCAAGGATTTCATGAAAGACCTTCTCACGGCCTTTTAATAGCTACTTCCAATTCCAATTAACTTGTTAAATGCCAATTCTCACTACCTCATCAGAAATCTAAAGCCAGCCCTCTCTGATTAAATCATGAAATTATTGTTAACAGCACAATGCCTAGTAAGTATTTATGGACGGGCTAGCGCAGATAAGGAGCTCACAATTCTCCATGCCAAGAGAAAAGAAAAACTGGAGTGCGTAATTAAAAATAATACATTTTACTCATCTTTGGGATGCTTGGGGTGACGTTTACCTAACACATCACCCTTCCTAATTGTTTCACTGGGGTTAATATTTAGATTAGTATAAGCTTTGTGCAGACTCCATAGACAATGCAGAAATGTTGATTGAGAGAGAGAATTCATTTACATGAAAAAGCCAGGTTGGTACCCCAGGAATCAGAAGGCACCTGTCAACTGGGAGCTGTGCTCCTGCCAGTGTGAGGAGTTCAATCACCTCCCTCCCGAGTCATTCAAATGTTTGCAGAGTCTCCTGGGCAAGCACCACACCCACAGGTGTTCCTATTCAGTCCCTTGCATCAGCCTGCAGGTTTTGTCCCCCCCACCCCCCACTGCATGCTGCCCGAGGAGTGGATAAGCCTGGCTCAAGAGACCAGTAAGCACATCCAGGGGTCTGGTTCAAAGTTTAAGGTTGCCCCACCCTCCCAGGTCAAGGGACAGCTGAGCTATGGTCAGCTCTGCCACACCTTCCTTAGGCTTGAATTTCTTTTATTCCTGGTATATTCGGACAGCAGCCCTCTGAAAAGGTGAGTCTGAATCCTCAAAGGAAGGCCCCCGATCCCGCCTCTGCTTACAACATTACACAAAGGCTTCTGTGCATACTATAGTCTCTTTTTTTCCATTCAGTCTTATAAATATTATCATGGGAGAAAAGAGGCTTTAAGGGTAGAAAACAAAGTAAAATAAAACAAGATCAGTAAAAATGACAGTTTAATTTACATTCTAGGCCGTATTAAGTTCAGTTTCTTCCGGAAACCAGATAAACGGCTAAAACTTACTTTGATGAGTATGTTACTAGTAACATTTTGATTTTTTTATGGATTAAGGAGCTTGAAATATGTGAAGTTCCATCAGCTATTTCTTGAGATGCAGGGGTTGGCTCTGCTTAGAATTATACTTCTAATCAGAGGTGGCCAAATATAATATTTGTGAACAAAAATAATTGTAATGCTTGTGCTCTCTCTCTGAAAAATAAATAATCTTTTTAAAAATATGGCTTACATAAATTTCATAAAAATTATTTAATCATATGCATAAATGGCATTTTTATGCATAGATTATGTTGATACGGTGTTCCTGTTCTCAAATTATTTCATGTTCACATTTTTAAAAATTTCTTCAACTAAACAGCTCAAGGAAAGGAGAGGTCCCCCCCCCCATTTTCTCCTTTAGCACTTTTGTACTCTTCCAGTAGATAAGCCAAAGATGAACACCAGCCAGTTACATTTAAATTGGTTTCTTTTGCCTTTTTGAGGTCAATTCCCTGAAATTAGTCCTTCTTCCTATCTTTAATGGTTGTTAGGAAACTTTAACCACAGAAGGAGCCCAGATGATGTTGTCTGAAATTGTCTCAGCTCAGTGGGTGGCAACTCCTGTCAGTTTCAACGATCCACTCCTACCTGCTGATGACACCAAACAGTCCTCTCTGGCCTCAACTTCCCTGTAGTACTTGGCACATGAATATTTGCCTGCCTGCTAGACATCTCCAAGGGCCTGGTTCCGTGTCTATGGCTGAAGTCCTCATCTTTCTGCCCAGTGTGGTGGCCACATCATTCAAGTAGCTCAAGCCTGACCCTGGGTCATCTCACACCTCCCCCTCTCTCCCCTTCAGACCTGAATCAATCTCAATGTCCTGTCAATTTTCCATGTTTCTACTACTAACTTCCTGGTGTATGCCCAGTATTGCTTACCTGGTTCAGATCCCAATTGTTTCTCACTTGAATTTTCAGAATATCTCCCAGCTGGGCTCCCTGATTCTTCACTTTCAGGGAAGAACTTACGCCCCACTCTCCACATGGTGGCCAGCGCAAGCTACCTAAACGTAAAGCTTCTTGTTCCCTTCTTACTGCCTCCACCGAAATCCTTCTCGGGTTCTTCCTCACCCAACCATAAATTCTCACATGCAACACTGGGCCCTCAAGAATCTGGCCCCAGCCTATGTCTCCTTCTACATTCCCCACTTCTTGGAAGGTCCCTCTTACTTCTTTTCACTCAACATGTACTCATCTCCTAAGACTAGGAAAACTCACCTCCTCCAGTGTCTTTCATGGCCCCACAGTTGTGTCAGCAGGCTTAGCCATCGCCCCTTGAGCGAACCTACCCAGACCATACACTCTGTTGATGTGTCTTTCCTCCATATTTAGCCTGTGAGCTCCTTGCTCATAATCCAATGCTTCTCACATGGCAAACCTTCAATAAACACTGAAGAATGAATGAATACATGGAGTTCAAAAGTGAGAGCCAAAGATCTATACCAGAAAACGCTGAGTCAAAGATCTGAGGTGCTAAAAATAAAGAAAACCCTGTTACCTTCCCCAAGGCAAATTTTATATTTTTCCCATTGTCATCAGTTTCCTAAAATAACTTCAATTACTTTGAGGATATCAAAGCCATTGAAAGCAATACATCTATCCTCTCTCCTCTTTGTGGAAAAATTATTTGTATCTTCATCCACAGGAAAACATGTCCCTCTATGATTCAGTTTATCTATGTTAACGAGCTCCTGACCCTCCCCCAGCCCCACTCTTACTGCATCCACTCCTTCACTTTCAGAAATGGTCCTTAGATGGATCACCTCCTCTAAATTTGCAGAGCCAGGTCTTTATCATCTCTTAGATTATTTTAACAGCCTCCTAACTAGTTTACCCTCCTCTAGGCTCTCCCCTTAATAATGCAGTCTTCATACTATCTGAGCGCTAACCACAACTCTGATCATGCTTTGAAATCTCCCCAGGTGAGCAAGACAAAGTTCAAACATCTTCAAGGCCCCATAACCCCTTGCCCCCTCCTGTCTTTTTTCGAACCTCACCTCCCTTCGTGCATTCTAGAATCACACTGATCTGCTGATTACTGTTCACTTATCAGGCCAAGTCTACCACATCTCTCCAATCTTGCTCACGATGATCCTTTGACTTTATTCCTTTGCCAATTTGAAAAATCCCTACTCGTCCTTCAAGAAGACCCAGTTCAAATAAGCTTCTCCTCTTTCAAAACTTTACAACTGCCCAACTACAAATCATGGCTACTTTCAGGGTTTCCAAACATTTAGTGTACACTCCTGGTATGGCAAACAAGATACTGGCTATACTCCTTTATAAAATGGAAACTCTTTGAAAGAAAAGTCTGTGAATTACACATATTTGAATATTCACTGCTTAAGATAAAGTCTAAGGCAAATCAAGGGCTCAAAAAAAATGTTTATTGAATTATGTTGCCTTCATTACATAACAAACTCTCAAAGGCAGGAACAATACTTTATTTGTCTCTGCATTTTTAGGAGCACCTATCACAGCCTCAAGACCAAGACATATTTGTGGAATAAAAGATTGACCCACTTTGGGGACAAATACACAGAACAGATAAATGAGCTAATGCGAAATATTTTTAAAATATAAATATTTTCAAAATTATTTAAACATTTTTATTATTAATTACTTCTGGCAAAGACTAGAGCAGGGTACTCAGAGTATCCCATTGGCCTGGAATTCTTATATGGGTCCACTGTGAGATAAGAACTAAAATAAAGAATAAGCATTTAGGAACTTTTATGACAACTTGACAAGGCTGAGACATCCAAACATACCATCATGGGCTTGTCTCACCAAAGGAAGCATTGGCTGATGTGGGTCTTGGTGAATTTATGTGCTAAATGGCGTGTAGGGCCAGAACTGCAGGCCAGTCATGGCTCAGTGACCGCATACTGGTCTGTGATAGATTGGAAATGATAAGAAAAACAAAAGGCATTTCACCAGAGACAGTCTGGAAAACACCAGCACAGGAGAATAATATAACAAACTCCCACGTACCATAGCCCATTTCTCTATATTTACTTTCCCTATTTGCTTGATTCCTTTTTCCCCATGACATAAAACATTCCATATAGACTTGAAGCCGCCTTCATGTCCCTCCTCAGTCCTTGTGTCCTCCTTCCCTCTCAAGAGATAGCCTCCAGCCTGGCTTTTTAAATAAGCTATGAAATCCTGTTCAACAGTGTGAAATTTTCCTGCTGGGGTTTTAGAGAAATTAGAATTCCTTTCACCCAAAAAATTAAAATTTAACAAGGGTAAGTGTTATTTTGAAAGCCCCTGTCTGTTAATATTATGTGAAAACCTGTGTTGTGTCCTCTATCCATGACCCTTCAGCAATGACTGACAGACCTGAACTCCAAGTACAGGGACATCTGCTACCTTGACCTTCAGAGGGAGAAAGACCTTCAGAAGCTCACAATTTGAAGAGAAAGATGAAAGTGCAGTTAGTCGCCAGGGTGTAGAAAGGAAAAGATTCCCACTCACTTGCACTCATAAAACAGGCTTTCCAAGAATGCTGGGCTGATGAGACTTAACTCTAAGAGATGCTTATTCATGTCAGAAGTCAGCATGGAGAAGACACAAGAAAGAAGTAATGCCGGAAGTGACCGGTGGAAACCATGGGCTTTTCCACAGTTAATCAAATGCGCACAGCAATACCAACACGCCTCCTGAAATCCAAACCTTCTATTTCTGCATTACTGCCAACTCATTTCCAAAACCTCCACTGCTAATCAAACTTGTTTGGCGGCCTCCTTATCGAAACTTCACAAAACTTTAATTTCAGCCTCATGAGCCCTGCAGCTGTAAATTAATTGAATAAAATTTACAAACATTATGCAGTGAGATAAAGCACTTTCAAGTCTTTTCCCTATTCAGTGGACTTAGCTGCCTCGCACACCAGTTTTGCTTGACATGAGTTCAGAGGCCCTGGAAACCATCCTAATCCTACTCGCTAGGCCCTGTGCCTATTCACGGAACCATGTTAACCCATATCCGGAAAATTAATAAACCTCAGATGGGTGTAAGCAGTCAGAAATACTCCTGATACTTCTTGCCATTTATTATACCGAGGCATTCTTTGCAATGGGAGAATCCTTCTCAAAAGACCACAAGGGCAGCAGAAAAAAATCCCTGAGGTTATTAGCATGCAACAAAATATCTCACTGAAGATTGCTACCGTCTAAAGCCAAAGCCAGGAATTAAATTTACTGAAGGTGAAATCGCTAGGCTTTGGTGTAATACAAATATTCCCAAAGTGTTTTTCTGAACTCCTCCATTTCACATTTCTCGCAATTTTTAACCAGCAACAGTGTCTGCCGACTATACCACGCAAGTCAGCTCATCAGGAGTTTTGTGTCCCTACATCACACGGATGGAGAGAAGACAAGACTATTAATTTCTCAAAATGAGAAGGCCATAATTCATTTATGATTTCCATGGCTACCAAGGAAGACTCGAGATGCCCCCATTTGAATGGTTTTCACAGCACATGAGCACTCCTTCCAACTGGGGTCAAGTCTATCAGCTTCTGGTTTCACCAACTATCAGCAGGTGCAAGCCCTCCAGCCCGTGAGGAGCTGCGGGGGCAGGGGCCTCTCTCCTACACAAGTGCAAGTCTCCACCTTCTGAGAAAGACCTAGATTTGCAACAACTGAGGGCTAAAGGAGTTCTGTAGATTTCTTAAACTCTCGGAAACATTGTTCTCAACTATAAAGATAGGGCTCAAGGAGGGGCTGGGTGAATGGGAATTCTCTAATCCCAAGAGCGGGGCACATAATAGCTTCCTATCGAGGAAAAAAAAAATTGAAATGTAAATTTGTCTATCTTTCCCTTCTTTAGAAAACAAACTAAAAAATACAGCCAATATATCCCACTGACAATTGTTCTTTAGGTATATGGTCTCGTGCCAGAACCAAACAAGATCATGAAAAGATTCTTTTTAAAACTTAATCACAGAAAAGATGGGAAAGATCAGTGCTTGATGGCTACGAAAGTGATCTATCTCCCTGTCCCTGGCCCCACCAAGCAAGATAGGGATACAGCCCCTGAAATAAATGCTCATGTTTTCCCTCGGTAATTTTGGACAGTGGGAAAATAAGCTGATTCAAATAGAGTCCGTTAAATAAATAAAATCCCAACACTTGTCTCTTTAGACAAAACGCAGATGGTAACAATGACAATGATAACAAAGTAGAACGAGTTCCTGACCACAAGCAGTTTATAATCCAGGGAAGTCATGGACAACTACAAAAGCACAAGAGTTTCGTTAGAGAAAGCCACGGGTTAGCCATGAACACCAGTGTCCCAGAAAATACTCCCAGTTACAATTTCAACAATCAGAGATGATGTCTTCCCATATGTAATGCTAGCAACATTCGCCCAGTCCCCAAAGTTCACCCTCTAAATTCCTTGCTTTACTGAGTTGTAGATGTACCTCTAAAATATCATCCAAATTGATTCTGACCTCACAGTCACCGTCCTCTGCTTACCACCTACCCGACACCTTCTATTATAAATGCTTCCCGGGCGCCTGGGTGGCTCAGTTGGTTGGGCGACTGCCTTCGGTTCAGGTCATGATCCTGGAGTCCCGGGATCGAGTCCCACATCAGGCTCCCTGCTCAGCAGGGAGTCTGCTTCTCCCTCTGACCCTCCTCCCTCTCATGTTCTCTGTCTCTCATTCTCTCTCTCGCAAATAAATAAAAAATCTTAAAAAATAAATAAATAAATGCTTCCCAATCAGTGTCCTCATTCCCAGGGTCCACACCTTCACTCTTTACCACTCAGCTACTAAAACATTTCCCACCAATAAGAATCTGATTTCACTCCCTTTCTTAAAAACCTCC
The DNA here is from genome assembly GCF_054177405.1 of Leptonychotes weddellii. Classification (NCBI taxonomy): domain Eukaryota; kingdom Metazoa; phylum Chordata; class Mammalia; order Carnivora; family Phocidae; genus Leptonychotes; species Leptonychotes weddellii. Next base: position 80,611,375 of record NC_138374.1, on the reverse strand, counting down.
AATAGTTGCTGTTGGGTAGAAGAGGAAGTTCAGACTACTTAGCACAGCTCAGCCCAAGCAGCAAAGCAAATACTAGCATTCCGTCCCACCCCCCTCAAGCAAGCTAAGACAGATGATCATGCTGGACTTGGTATTAGGAGGTCGGCCACACTGTGATCCCTCAGGCCCCCACTGCTTTATACATGATGTCCCTCTTCGAGAAGGTCCTTTCCCCTTGGCCTTGCACGGACAGTTCTTTCTTTTCTTCTGATGCACCGACTTCCATGTAACCTTCTTTGGCTACAGGCACATCTGCATCTAGGCCCTGACCAGCTCTAACACTGCCTATACCATAAAACTGTATTCAGTGTACTGGTGTAATTGTGTCTTTTCTCTTCCTAGACAAGGACCATTTTTTTAATCGTCTCCCAGAAACTAGCACAATGCATGACACAAAGAATATACTTGATAAAAATCTGATGAATGAACTAGGAAAATGACTCATCTACCCTTAAATACAAGTCTAATAAAGGAAATTACTATCTATTAGGCTGGTACTGTACCATCTTACAAAGATAAAATTATTCTAGGCCTGATTAAAAAAAAATACTGTTAATAGTCCTGAAAACAGCCTGAATAGAAGGTTTTTTATAAATGGATTCCTTACCATTCAGCTGTACCAGCCTACTCACGGGTGGTCCTTTTGCAACTTGCAATGCATTTAAGGTTCCAAGTTAGCTCAAGGGAAAACAAGATTGGTATCTAACACACTTATTTTAAGTTTGAGGTCAGATTTTATTAGAAAAAAAATGAACACTATGTGTTCTAAGAATAAGAAGAATTTATTTTTTTTAAAGATTTTATTTATTTATTTGAGAGAGTGAGCAAGGAGAGAGAGAGCATGAGCAGGGGGAGGAGCGGAGGGAGAGGAAGAAACAGACTCTCTGCTGAGCAGGGAGCCCGACGCGGGGCTTGATCCTGGGACTTGGGGATCATGACTGGAGCCGAAGGCAGACGCTTAATTGACTGAGCCACCCAGGCACCCCAAGAAGAATTTATTTTTTTTTAATTTCTCTCTGCAGCTGAAATCTCTGTATGGTCAATAAAACCTTAATTTCTTGCTTGCTTCCGGCAAACTCATTAACCTACATTTAAAAATTCAGGTTTCATCAACAGCTTCACACATCCAGCTCTCATCGGAAAATGAATAGAAGCCTCTCACCAAATTGTAACTTACTACCAAACTCCTGATTATAGGTCTCCTGCTCTCCAACTTGGTTTGTTTCACTAAAATAAATTCTGCCCAGGGCGACAGGAGCACATGAGGGGGGCTGCTCAGTGGAAAGCAGAGGGGCCCAGACTTACTCTGAGGATGTCAATTTGCCATTTTGGAGCAAGAAGGAAGAAGCAAGGCCTCAGGAGTGAGGACCTTCCTTGCAGGCTCCCAGGGGCCCCCATCATAAGTGACAGGAATTCTAAATCCTTGGGCTGAGAGTAGGAGTGGAGACAAGCAATGGTGGTGTTGGCTAATACATCCAGAGTTCCAGCTGTAGAGACCGTGGCCCACACATCCAAGCTTTTTCTCAGTCAGCAACATATACTTCCTCCAGGGTAGACAAAGTCTTTGGAGCAAGAAGTGAGTGGAAACTGCAAATTACATGCCCGTGAGTAAGGGTCATGCGTCTAGAAATCACAAGTCAGGTTCCCTATTGGCTTACTCTCCAGCTAAATGTGCAGCCTTGGACAAGTCAGTTAACCACTGGGGGACTCAGTCTCTTCGTCTGGTAAAGTAAGAATCCAATCAGATCACCTCTTAAGTCCCTTTTAATTCTAAACTTCTATAATTCCATGTTCTGAATCATAAAATTAAGACATTAGGATGTTGGTATTTTTCAAATACAAATTTAAGAGAGAAGCCTTCATGAGGATATTTCCTCTTTCATTGTCCATGAGCTAAATCACCAAATCCTCTCCAAAGATAAACAAATAAAAAATTCAACAGAAATGACAGTTAAGCTTTACCAAAGACCCTGACACAGGCACAGTGAGCATAGCACGATATTCAAACGTGGCCTTCACATGACAGAAACATGCCTGGGACTCTCATACGCTCCCTTAATAATCCTTGGGGTATGTGGGTGGCCCAGTCGGGTGAGTATCTGACTCTTGGTTTCGGCTTAGGTTGTGATCTTGGGATTGATTGTAAGATGGAGCCCACATCAGGCTCCATGCTCAGCATGGAGTCTGCTTAAGATTCTTTGCTTCCCTCTCTGCTCCTCCCCCTGCTCGTGTTCTCGTTCTCTCTCAAAAATAAATAAGTAAATAAATAAAATCTAAAAAATTAAATAAAAAGAATTTCATCCTCAGAAGGCAGCTCACACACTTACACTTCTCTTAGTTAAAAGAATTTAGGTGTTTTTTACCCCTGACACACTCCAAGGGATGCCACAGTAACCAGTTCTACCATTGTTAACACTTATCTTAAAGTCTAATAAGTTTCATGTCTTCCTGTTTTGACTCAGATTCAAATGATCTTGAAGGCAACCCACCTGGGCCAGTGAGGCTAAAAAAAACCCTACTGGGCAGGCAGTGGTCCTCTCAATGCTATACCACCGAGAAATTCCTATGGTGACAGAATTCAGGGCAGCCTGAAGAATATTTTGCTTTGTCTTAATACTCTTCTGGCTATCTCTGCTCAAAAAGAAGTTAACTCAAGGTACATGTCTATCATTCCTCTCTAAGCTCCTCTACATCAGGACGAATGGTCTTACTCATGTGTTAATGTCTCCACACATGACTAAATCATATGTGCCTTCCCTCTGGGATCCTCTTGACGAGGAGGAATGCCCAATATTCACCCAAACAGTAAACATCCACTTTGCATCCCATGACATTCTGCTAATTTACACACTATCACAATCATAGGCACCTATCTGGAGTGCGCCCGTGACAGTACTTTTTCCCATGTTACTTTACCATATGGGGTAAACAGTCCAGTTAGCAATAGGTCTGCTCAGCTTCTGGCTAGTACAAGACCCAGCTTATGACAGATCTTCAGGAACTGCTCAGTAACCAGCTCTTATTGGCCAGTTAATTTATATAAACCGTACAGAAATTAGTTTTGGAGGAACACTGCTTATAACACAGTATGCTTACCTGCACAAAAAAATTCTGTTGTTTTAATAAAGGTTTTTTACCCTGAACAGTGTGGGCTGCATATGCCCTACCACCTTAAAACTGTTCATTGCTAAGTCATTCTGGGATTTAAGGCCGTATTGCATGTCATAAGTAACCTCAAATTTATACTTCTGAGTTAATTCTTCAAAAGATAAATTATCAAGCAGAAAGAAAAGCCAACCCCCATTTTTGTGTTGTTGCCAAAATCGGAGCTTTCTAGAATTTCCATTGACTGTTCTGAAAAAAATTCAATCTTTGTCAGTTTGGGAAGAAATTTAAAAGTGGACAAATATTCTAATAAATCCTAGGTTAAATTTTTGGTTCTATAATGATTGCATTACTTTGATTTCCCCCAAAGCAATTCTTTACTAGAGACTCCTTAATCAGTTTAATAATGAGGTGTTTTTTTTTTTATTTTAAAGATTTGTTTTAAAGAGAGGGGAGGAGCAGAGAGAGAATCTTCAAGCAGACTCCCTGCTGAGATAAGAGCCTGAGGCCCATGAGATCATGACCTGAGCTTAAACCAAGAGTCAGAAACCAAGATTCGGAAACTTAACCAACTGAGCCACTCAGGTGCCCCATGAGGTTTCTTTAAGAGAAGTCAATGACAGTACACATAGATTTCTACCAAAAAGAGAATAATAACTACTGAACATTTAAAAAGAGTTAATATTTATTCTCCCCAAACTATTCCAGAAAAAAGAAAAGGAAGGAAAGCTTCCAAATTCAATCTATAAGGCCAGCATTACCACGATACTGAAACCAAATAAAGACACCACACAAAAAAAAAAAAAAAAAAAGAGAGAGAGAGAACTACAAGCCAATATCTCTGATGAACACAGATGTGATACTCCTCAACAAAATATTCCCCAAATGACTCCAACAGTACATTTAAAAAAATCATTCACCACAATCAAGTGGGATTTATTCCTGGGAGGCAAGGGTGGTTCAACATTTGCAAATCAATCAATGTGATACAAAACATTAATAAGAGAAAGGATAAAAACCATATGATCATTTTAAAAGATGCAGCAAAAGCATTTCACAAAGTACAACATTCACTTATGATAAAGACCCTCCACATAATAAAGACCATATGGGAAAAATGCACAGCTAACATCATGCTCAATGGTGAAAAACTGAGAGCTTTTCCCCTAAGGTCAGGAATAAGACAAGGATGTCCACTCTCACCCTCTTATTCAACACAGTACTGGAAGTCCCAGCCACAGCAACCAGACAAGACACAGAAATGAAAGGCATCCAAATCGGTAAGGAAGAAGTAAAACCTTCACTATCTGCAGATGACATGATACTATATATAGAAAAACCAAAAGACTCCAACAATTAAAAACTACTAGCACTGATAAATGAATTCAGTAAAGTCACAGGATAAAAAATAAACATACAGAAATCTGTCATATTTCTATACACTAATAATGAAGTAGCAGAAAGAGAAATTAAGAAAACAATCCCATTTACAATTGCACTAAAAAGAATAAAATTCCTAGGAATAAACTTAACCAAGGAGGTGAAAGAACTATACTCTGAAAACTATAAAAGATTGATGAAGGAAATTTAGATGACACAAATGAAAAGACAGTCCATGTTCATGGATTGGAAGAATCAATATTGTCAAAATGTCCATACTACCTAAAGCAATCTACAGATTCAAAGCAATCCCTACCAAAACACCAACAGCATTTTTCACAGAAAAAGATGAAATAATCCTAATATTTGTATGGAACCAGGAAGACCCCAAATAATGAAAGCAATCTTGAGAAAGAAGAACAAAGCTGGAGGTATCAGCATCCCAGATTTCAAGATATACTACAAAGCTGTAGTAGCAGTATCAAAACAGTAATCAAAACATCAAGTTACTCAAAATGATGGTGCCGGGAAAACTGGACAGCTACATGCAAAAAAATGAAACTGGACCACCTTCTTACACCATGCACAAAAACTTAAATGGATTAAACACCTAAATGTGAGACCTGAAACCATAAAACTCCTAGTAGAAAGCATAAGAGTAATTTCTTTGACATCAGCCATAGAAACATAGTAGATATATCTCCTCAGGCAAAGGGAACAAAGGAAAATAAACAATCAGGACTAGATCAAAATAAAAAGCTTTTGCACAGCAAAGGAAACCACCGACAAAATGAAAAGGCTACCTACTGAATGGGAGAAGATATTTGCAAATGACATATCTGATATGGGGTTAATATCCAAAATGTATAAAGAACATATACAACTCAACAGACAGCCAAAACAAAAGAATCCACATAAAAAATGGACAGAGGACTTGAATAGACATCTTTCCAAAGAAGATATGCAGATGGCCAACAGACACATGAAAAGATGCTCAACATCACTAATCATCAGGAAAATGCAAATCAAAACCATAATTAGATGTCACCTTACACCTGTCAAAATGGCTTGAATCAAAATGACAAGAAGAGGGGTCCCTGGGTGGCTCAGTCATTAAGCGTCTGCCTTTGGCTCAGGTCGTGATCCCAGCGTCCTGGGATCGACCCCCACATCGGGCTCCCTGCTCGGCGGGGAGCCTGCTTCTCCCTCTTCCACTCCCCCTGCTTGTGTTCCCTCTCCTGCTGTCAAATAAATAAATAAAATCTTTAAAAAAATTTAAAAAATAAGAAGAAAATGTTGGCAAGAATGTGGAGAAAAAGGAACCCTTGTGCACTCTTGGTGGGAATGCAAACTGGTGCAGCCACTCGGGAAACAGTATGGAGGTTCTTCAAACAATTAAAAATAGAATTACCATAGGATCCAATAATTCCACTATTAGGTATTTGCTGAAAGAAAACAAAAACACTAAAAAAAAAAGATATATGCACCCCAATGTTTACTACAGCATTATTTACAATAGCCAACATATGGAAGCACCCTAAATGTCCATCCATAGATGAATGGATAAAGAACATGTGATATGTGTACACACACACACACACACACACACACACACACACACACAGGAATATTACTTGGCCATTAAAAGGATGAGATCTTGCAATTTGCAACAACATGGACGGACCTGGAGGGTATAATACTCAGTGAAATAATTCAGACAGAAAAAGACTAATGTTATATGATTACATTCATATGTGGAATTTAAGAAACAAAACAAACGAACAAACAAAAAAGAAAGAAGAGACAAACAAAAACAGACTCTTAAATACAGAGAAGAAACAGCTGGTGGTTGCCAGAGGGCAAGTGGGGGGGATGGGTGAAATAGATCAAGGGGATGAAGAGTACACTTATCATGATGAGCATTGTGTAATGGATACAGAATTGTTGAATCACTATGTTGTACACCTGAAACTAATCTAACATTGTATGTTAACTATACTTCAAGTGAAAAAAGGATCAGAGCTAAATCAGTCCAGTTTTTCTTCCCAATGCTACTTAAGAGAAGGCTACTGAAAGATTTGTATTATGAATTATGTGTGTTTTGGAAACTCAAATCTTGAGAAGTGATACTTTGTTTTGGTATTAAAATACAAAACAAAGAAAGTTAAAAGCCAGGTATAATAATGTTCTTTTTCAAATGTACTTAGAAATTATTTCATTTCTTGGAGAATAGTGAAGCTTCAGTAATATATTTTTACAGAAACAATTCTGCTTCTGAAAGCATAGGTAAAAATAGTGATGAAGACCAAACTTTTTGATATTTTGTTTGTTTTGGTATCAAAATACAAAACAAAGAAAGTTAAAAGCCAGGTATAATAATGTTCTTTTTCAAATGTACTTAGAAATTATTTCATTTCGGGGCGCCTGGGTGGCTCAGTTGGTTAAGCGACTGCCTTCAGCTCAGGTCATGATCCTGGAGTCCCTGGATTGAGTCCCGCATCAGGCTCCCTGCTCAGCGGGGAGTCTGCTTCTCCCTCTGACCCTCCCCCCTCTCATGTGCTCTCTCTCAAATAAATAAATAAAATCTTTAAAAAAAAAAAAAAAAAAGAAATTATTTCATTTCATGCTAACTTGGAGAATAGTGAAGCTTCAGTAATATACTTTTACAGAAATAATTCTGCTTCTGAAAGCATAGGTAAAAATAGCGATGAAGACCAAACTTTTTCAGAGTTGTTTTTTTACAAAACAGAACAAATTTAATAAAAGCAGACAATCCTATTTTTCCACTAAAACAGCTTCCAAGGGAAATACGTATTTTAAAAATCAGGGCTTAGAATTGCTTTCCACCTGTTAAACAGAATAAAACCCATCACCAGTCTGAAAAATTATATAAACAAACAGCAAATTCTATTTAGGTGGCTACAAATGAGATAAATTAATAAAAAGTGTCACGTGGAGATAAAGTCAGTCCCAGTAAGAAGCAGCATTTAAAATACTGTTTTGCTCTTTGATGGTCTGTTGAGAGATGATACAGTAAGAGAACTTTCTGTTCACCAAGAAATCCAAAGCACAAAAAAGCACCAGGATAGTATTGTTCTGCTTTTGCTTAAAAGAGTAGAAAGAGCGACAGAGAATGTCTCTGGTTCCTAGAAGTCTTTAAATTGGAAAGCCATAGCCTATCAGGTTATATTATAGTTTCTTATTTACATATTTGTTCCTCCCTAAGACCATGAGCTTCCTGTGAGCTGGAATGTCACCTTGTTCATCCTGCGTCTTCTCCTGTCAGGCCGTGATGCCAACACATCATCTCATCCGTGTACCTTCTCAGAAGAAGGTATGGGGAACAATAAACATGTCTGCTTAGAAAAGGCCATGTTATTCTGCTCTTCTTTGGACCTCCCACTCAAGAGGCCGAGATCTGGTCATCCTCTTAACACTCCCTGGAAACCTGTTTAGGAATCCACAGAAGGATAAGAAGCCATGTGACAGCATGGTGATGGTACTTCTTGGGGATGCTTTGCAGTTTTTCCTGGCACGGCCTACAACTTGAACGTATACCACTGCTAACCGAACTCCAATGTCAAGAGGAAGGAAAGGCACCAAGTTCAGATGGGCTCTGAGAGGGGACAGCTTCAAGAATTTAGACAGAGACACTTGAGCTACCAGCCAAGATGGGAGTAACAGGAACTGAATTTACTCTTCCATACGAAATAACCAAAAACCTGACAAAATAGGCAAAAAAACCCAGCTTTTTGATACTTAACATCAGGAAACAAAAACCAATGATCACTGAGAGACGTGAACAAAAAGACTCCCCCAGCTTACTGACCTAAGAGAGTTTCCAGACCGAGGCACAGGAAGGGGGAAGCCACGAGAAGCCTGGTGGATTCGCCAAGTTAAGGAGATGCTGCTAAGTACTTAACAGAGTGGTGATCGGAACACGCACAGAAGGACAGTAATCTAGCCTGAGGATAGAACCAACTGAAATGATCACAGGTAACAGTACCAGGTACCCAGACAAGGCCAAGAATATGGCCTGTTCCCATCAGCAAGAGTAGAAAAATTTCAGATTCACAGGGCATTGAATAGAAGGCTCTGGGGTGTGGGGGTCGTGAGATTGAGCCCTGTGTCAGGTTCTAAGCTGGGTATGGAGTCTACTTAAGATTCTCTCTTGCTCTCGCTCTGCCCCTCCTGCTTGCTCTCTCTCTCAAATAAATAAATAAATCTTTTAAAAAAAAATTTTAAAGGGAAAGGGTGGGGCGCTGGGGTGGCTCAGTCAGTTGAGCAGTTTACTCTTGATTTCGGTTCAGGTCGTGATCTCAGGGTCCTGGAATGGAGTCCCATGTCGGTCTCTGCACTCAGCAGGGAGTCTGCTAGAGGATTCTCTCCCTATCCCTCTGCCCTTTCCCCTCCTCTCTCTCTCTCTCTCTCACTCTGTGTCTCTCTCAAATAAATTAATCTTTAAAAAGGGAAAGAGCATCAGTGAGTTGTAGCCCCACTTCAAAGGGTGAATACACTTCAGCTCACTTTCGCTGGACAGTTGGTCCCACAGTGTGGACAGATATGTGCTCTGGAGTCATAGATGACAGCACAGGTAACTCTTTCCTGATGAGATCGAACCTGTTATTTCTGTACAGTTAGCGGGCATCAACTAACACCTCCCACACAGGAGAGAATGGGAAGGACCAGGTCAAGAGGGCATGGACGAGATGAGCCACTAAGTGCCCTGAGTAAGAATGAACCACAGTCCTGTGTGTAGAGCACCTTGAAATGGGCACACACACACACGCGCGCACACACGTGCATGCACAAACTCTCTGCTAAGCACTGGGCCATGCCACCCATCCCTACCATGAGCGTACTTCTCACTTTGTAAATCACACGGAGGCCATTTATTTCCCAGCTTATCTTGTAAAAGAGGGCTATAACAGAGAAATCAGTAGGTTAAATTTACCACAATGTAAAACAACACACACGATGGATTTAGAACAGAACCGCAGCTTTATCCTCATTGGTTCCTTTGCAGAGAAAGACACATTATGACTTTAATATTCCTCTTTTCACTTGTAAAGCAGAGAAAAGAAGCATTAGTTGCCTATTAAGCACTGAACATTGATCTTTATCCTAAACACAGAATATATCAAAATACCAGATTGGTTTTCAGAGAAGCCCTTAATTATGCTAATCTACTGTCCTGAATCATAAAGAAATACTGAATATTAATGAGAAACAGAATAGCTTTCATACACAGTAAATAAAATTAGTTAGCCAGGCCCGTCAACATGATTTAAGTCATCCTTTACAGAAAAATAGTATTGCTTCAATTAATTAGGTAACACATTTTTCAAAGGTCAGGAGCATGAAACCAATCGGCTTGCTTAAATTAAACATCCCTTTCAACAAATAGGAAAAAAAATGTACAAAGGCAATATTGTAAAAATAAAACAACAAATAAGTTAGACCATTAACTCCAAAACTAAAATTTAGTCAAAAGGCATTAAGTTTCCTTTGTTTTAACAAGAAAGGAAATGTTTTTCCTTAGAAACTCTTAACTCCGATGGATAAACATATTACAAGAAACCACAAAAACCCACAGCCGCATCTGCTTTTCTATAAACACACAGGATATCTTCTGGAAAACAAGCCACATCGAAAGTTGAACTCCATTAAATAATCCACTCTACATTTGCTTGTCAGATCTCAGAAGAACAACAAAACCCACAAAATATTATATCCATTTTGCAACATCTTGTATAACTAAGCCAAAACTGACAAGTAGAAATCCAAATCATGTTATTTTAATTTTTTTCTAATAATTTTTAGGTTTAAATAAATAAAAAATACTAATTTCAGTTTTCATTTCCTTTTAGTTTATTTATATTATTCAGTCACTTCCGTTAGGACTAAGCAACCCGCACATTGACTTTTTTCAAATGGTTTCTCTGCTGCCCCCTTCTGCCTAAACAAAACACAGGAAGCGGGTTCCCCAGATGTCAAAAATATCTCAAAGCCAAGGCTAACAGGACGCAAAATACAGACTGGCATGGAGACTTGATTATCTCATTTTTTTTTTTTAAAGAAGTTTTTCATTTTGCAACAGAAATCATTTCGTGTGCATCCTGAAATCTGATCCCTATGTCAGGTTTTGCAAACCCAGTGATGACAAGGGAAGGCTCCCCCTTGCTCATGCTTACTCTGCTAAGTACAAAGCAACTTAGGAATCCATTTTGTCATGCATGCAGCCAGTAATCTCACATTTATGGTAAAAAAAAAAATTACTACTTTAAAAATTGGGTCCCTTTATTCCCCAAACACAATGGAATAATATTATTTCTCATCACTGGTCAAATGTACATATTCTTGCCATGATGGAATTTCTCTCCGTTGGAATATATAAAGTAAGAGTTACAATGTCATGACGATTGATTACCTATCCACCTCAGTATCATTGCAACGTAGTACATAGGACATACATTCCTATGAGGCGAATAACAATAGCTACACGATGTTGATAATGAACTGTTAAAGCAAAGGGATGACAAGAAAAACAGTGGTTCTAAAAATGCAGGTATGTTATCAGTAACCAAGAATATAAACCCAAAGCACCATAAAATTTTTACAAATAATTATTTTCTTTAGTAAAAGGCAAAAGATTTATGCAATCTGAAGGGAAACCAGAGTATACAAATAATTATTTTCAAAATACAATAGAGAATATATTTAAGGAACAAAAAGTAGCTGAACACAACTCTGCCTTCTAGTTTATTGTCCCAAAATTCAAAAGTTAGAGAAAATTTTCAAAATAAAAGAAGCAGAAGACATCATAAGTGCTACCCCAAAGGCCACTGAAAGGGCAAAAATTGTTTTAAAAGAAGCCTAAGAGGGGCGCCTGGCTGGCTCAGTTGGAGGAACATGCGACTCTTGATCTCAGGGTCATGAGTTCGAGCCCCATGTTGGGTGTAGAGAATACTTAAAGAAATAAACTTAAAAAAAATTTTTTTTAAAGCAGCCTATGAGATTTTCCGAAGTATAGAGTGTCCAACAAAATATATAATTTCAGAAGATATAACTCAATTCCATCCTTCATCTCAAATCCCCCGAAGATGCACAGACATACATTCGACAGCTGCATTAAACCCACAGGGGAGGGATCCATGCTGGTCCCTGTAGAATATGGCCCACCTCCACCCAGTGATCAAATGACCCAGGCTGGAACTATCACTTATGCCTACTCGGGAACGTCAGTGATGGGAAACATTAAAAAAACAAACAGAGGAGTACCTATTTCTGTTCATTTCATGCCGGCTCTATTACTGCCCTAACAAATCCTCTACTCTCAAATACCTATTCTCTCTTCTTTGTTATGAGGAGATCTTTGCCTTTTTAAAAAAATATATGTGTTAAGTATCAGCATTGTGTGAAACTGAAAAGGAGCTTTATTTAAAGGTATAAGGCACGGCGTCTGTTTGGCTTTTCTACCTTCTTCCTTCTTCCTCAATGGAGGCATGAGAGCTGATGCTCTGTAGCCGCTTTCAACCACGTGGGACCTTAAAGGTGAAAGCCAGGTGCAGGACAGCCAGAAGATTTTATTTATTTATTTTAGGGAGAAAGAGAGAGGGCGGAGGGGGGCAGAGGCAGAGGGCGAGGGAGAGAGAGAATCTTAAGCAGGCTCCACGCTGAGCGCAGAGCCTGACACGGGGCTCAATCTCACGGCCCTGGGATCATGACCTAAGCCAAAGTCAAGAATAGGACTCTCAACTGACTGAGCCACCCAGGCACCCCTACCCTCTGAGGACTTTTTAAAGCTGCTATTCTAGCCCCAGAATCCTCATCTCCAGACTTCTTCACATGAGCCTATAAAGTCCTGGATGTACACCACTGTAGTTGGGTCTCTCTTCCTTGCAGCCAAATATTAGTTCTAACTAGCGCATTAGTCTTGAACGACTCTCCGTCAGCCATCAGATGTCCCAAACCCTGCTGCCTTTCCAGCTTCACTTCCTGTCACACTACACCACCTTTCCTAAGAACGCTCTTCCCTATCCTGCCCTAAATGTTCACAGATCAGGTTCCTCTGCCTGAAACCAGACCTCAACCCACCCACCACTGGCTTATGAAATTCCCAGCCTCCTGTCCTAAACTCAGCAGTCATTCCTGTGTGGTCTTTGCTGGCCTTCCCTCTCCTAGCCCAAGGGAGGGTCCCCTGTGTTGCCTCTCATCTCTCCCTCCACCAACATCCCATTCTACTTGTTGGATTTTAATCATCTGTGTGTGTGTCTGACTCCCACAGTCCCTGTGCTCGAGAGCAGGAGGTATGCCATGTTCGTCTCTGCTTCCTTAGTATTTGGTACAGAGCCTGACTCATGGCCTTGACAAGATGGCCAATATTTTGATTTTTATAAATAAATGATGGGTCACAGGCCAGCCAAGCTTGAATGTGATTTGTTTTGTGAAATCATTATGCTTAACCCAACCTCTCCCTCCTGTGTGCCTCCAGAACACACTGTACATACCGCTGAATAATGCACTGGGGCTAGCTATTTACACACTTGCGTCTTCTGCTTGACAGTGAGATCCAGACGGGCAGGGACCACGTATTATAAAAGCTGGTATCCCAACCCCGAGCACTGAGCCTGACTCACAACACCTGCTCAATAAATATTTACTTGGTGTTGACAAAAAAAATGACTAAATGAAGAAGGGTTTTCTTTGATCTCACGTTCATTGCACATTGCTACAGTGGGGATACAAAATGAGTAAGATATAGTCCTTGCTTTGAGAAGGCTAGGTGTAATAATAACCAGAAAGTATGATTACACCTTTTAAGACAGAGCATCATGTTGTATCTGCGATCTTTAGCCTGTTTTATGTACTAGTCTTTAAACATTTTGTAATACTGAAGGCAAAACAAAAGTAATCTTTTACTACAGTGTAATCCTAATACATATTTCTTGTTCTATAAGTATTTAAAAAACCCACCTAGTAAATGTGTAGCAACAAAGAACCACTTGGAAACTATTCTTTAGGTTGCAAATTGAGTCAGAAAATGGCTAACTGCCTTTCTTCCCTCAAGTTTGGTTCACTTGACTTTCCAGCATTCGGGTGAATTTTGAAACTCCACCCATTGTGCCAAGGACACCGCTTTCTCAAATTATTCTTCATTTTAATTGTAATCTTTTAAATATGAAAGAGCACAAAATTCCTCAAAATATGCCTGTTAAAATAAACAGAGGTCAATTTGAGATACTTTTCATCTAGATACATTTTTTGGCCTAGATATTTAATTTTCAGTTTATTCCCAGGCAAGTAACAAAGTTGATTATTTTTCTTTCCTGTCCTAAAATTAATAGCAGCTAATGCCAGAATCTTTTAATGAAGAATAAAGACTTGCCCTACAGGGAGGTAACTACAGAAAGTAGGAAGAATGTACTATTCTGGAACCTAGCCCTAAAATGAGTAATCCGTGGTCTCATTCTGGGATGAAAACATGATGTTAATGACAGCATCTGGGGACACCACCAATGACAGTATCACAGCACAACACAAGAGTGCTACTAAAGGACATCTAATCAAACAAAATATCGTGAGCTAATTAAAATACCCCACGCTCGGAGCGTCGGGTGGCTCAGTCAGTTGAGCTGAAGACACTTGATTTTGGCTCAGGTCGTGATCTCGGGGTCCTGGGACTGAGCCCTGTGTCTGTCTCCCGGTGCAGCATAGAGGCCACTTGTCTCTTTCCCTCTGCCCCTCCCCCACCCAAGCTGGGTGCACGACTCTCTCAAATACATCTTAAAAAAAAATTTTCCATGCTCAGAGTAAAACTCTAGCTCACACATACCTGTATCCTCTTTTGTAGTAACCTACACCGCCTCCAGTGAGCTATAGTGATATTCAAAAATATTCACATTTTCAAGGGAAAAATCCCTTTTCATTTTTTCAAATTTGAAAAATAAACACACTTTATAGAATGTCTGAAAAGGAAAGACTGATCCTCTAGGAAGAAAGAATAAAAAAAGGGAATTCCCAATGTTTTCCTGAGTCAAGTAGACACAGTATCAAGAATATATATCAGTCGTAACCACACACATTTACATATTCTTACAAAAGTGTATTCATACATGATGGTATTAAGAATTTTGAAAATGATTCCTTGCTGCTAAATGACAAATGTTAAGCTGCAAACATCTGTCATGTATTTCAAAAATAATACCCTAAATATTAATCCTATTACATGTTAATGAAATACCCCCAGTTGCCAAGTAATTTTCAAGAATGTACCAACTCATTAAAGAAAACAATCACAAACCCAAGTTTATGACATAGCTGAAGCTCAGTAACCAAATGCAAGATGGCCGCATGTGTGGTGATGGGGCCAAACCCAGCTGATGCCCTAAACAAGGAAACCAAGCAAATGTGGCCCTGCTATCCAGAGCTCTTTTCAGACCTGTACTAAAATACACAATGCAAAGTACAGCAGTTATTAACTTCAGGCAAATCCTGTGGTTCCCAGAGGAGGCATAATTTAAATCTACAGATCATGGAATTAATTCATAAGAAGTTTCTGTCATGAGAAAACACACTCTGAGTTTTTTGGCTTTCATTCTGATTTTCCGGGAACATGAGATCTAGAATATTCAGTGAAGGGCAGTTAAAGAGAAAGATTAAAGGGGAAATCAGAGACTGTTCTTTACAGTGAATTCTCTTCCTTTCCTACCCTGTTCTCTCACCAAATACTGAACAGCTTTAGTCAACTATGGAGCTCAAAACCACAAAAATCCAGAATTTTGAGGAGCCAGAACAACTGTCATATGATAAGGGGAGCTGAGCATGTTCAGAGCCATCCAGGATTAAAGAAAACTTTATGGTACAAGCACCGGAGGGCCAAAGAGAAGAAGAGCCCCTCTATGCAACAGCCTAAGTCATCCTGTGTTGTAAACGATGCACGTCCTAACGGTGGCAGTCCTTGGTTTGCATCTTTAGATTTTTGGCCCTAATAAAAATGAAGCTACTAACATTGTACTGTATACTTTTATTGGTTTACATAGGTAGTATATTAAGTCCAAAAGACCTCATAAAACCATCACACAAAAATGCATGCTGTCTTGGGGCACCTGGCTAGCTCAGTCAGTGGCATTTGACTCTTGATCTCAGAGTCATGAGTTCGAGCCCCACATTGGGTGTAGAGATTACTTGAAAAAAACCTTTTTTTTAGAAGATTTTATTTATTTATTTTAGAGAGAGAAAGAGAGAGCACAAGCAGGGGGGAGGGGGGGCAGGGGGTAGAGAGAGGGACAAACAGCACGGAGCCCTAGGTGGTACTCAATCCAAGGGCCTTGAAATCATGACCTGAGCTGAAACCAAGAGTCAGAGGCTTAATCGACTGAGCCACCCAGGCATCCCCACCTCGGGAAAAAACCCTTTAAAAATCCATCTGTCAAATCTTCCCTGGTTTTTGTTCTTCTAAGAACTGTATGGTTTTCTATAGGAATTATCCAAGTCATACACCCCCCGCACCAAAGGTTGGGATTATTTCTCTATCTGGTGGTGCTAACAGCTTTCCTTCTTGTCAGTGCCCCACACGATCAGGTCATCATCGCATTCCTGTCACTATCCCCCATCACTGTGTTCATCTATAAATACATTACCTTTTCTTTATTTTTCAATCTCTCCCTTTAAGATCCTTTTCAGAATAAAATTTTTGTCTTTGTCTATACCTCTCTGCTAAGGCTTAATACCACACCTTCTGCATAACAGATGTCAATAAATGTTTGTTGAATTCGTGATAAATTCCTCTGCTATCATTAGGAAGGCAGCACTCAGTTTTGGTAAGTAAAAAATAATCTCTTTCTAAGGTACTTTAGCCTATATATTGGCCTTAGTTCTGTTACAAACTGGCTCCTGATGTGGGACAAGTCATTAACCTCCCCAGGTTTCAGTTTTCTCATCTGTTCAACAAGAAATTGGCCAAGGTGACGTTTTTTAAAAAATTTATTTATTTATTTATTTGAGAGAGAGAGAGTGCGTGCACAAGCACATGCCAGAGGAGGGGAGTTGGGGCAGAGGGAGAGAATGTCAAGCAGACTCTGCACTGAGCTCATAGTCCAACTCGGGGCTCAATCTCTCGACCCTGAGATCACGACCTGAGCCAAACCAAGAGTTGGACTCAACCGACTGAGCCACCCAGGTGCCCCATGGCCAAAGAACTTTCAAAAAAAGTTTTTTCTGCAATAAAAGACTATAATTCTATGGATTTTTTTTAAGGCTGTATCAACTGAATCAGTGTCTAAAATTATCTGAAACTAGCTAAAGAAATTGCATAATATTGAAAAATGCTGTGCACAAATAAGAAGATGAAATTTGAGAAGAGCCAATTTCCTAACATGTATTGACCATCTATTAAGTGTAACACACTGTCCTAGGCAATATAAGTACACGAAAATGCACAAGACCATCCATAGGGCTTTCAATCTAATGTAGGAGATGGATAAGTAAAAGACAAACTATAATGTAAGGGAGATGACATAAGTGCTGGAAAGTAACACAAATAACATAATTTTATAAAGACAACAGGATGTGATGTCTCCAGCTAGACGGTGTCTTATGGTCCCAAACAGAGACCTGGACAGCCTCGCCCCAGCCACCCATGACGCTGCAATCGAGTGTGATCTTCCTCTTAAAACACAATCTGATCATATGTCCCTAAATGATTTTCTGATAGGTCAACAATTATGGGACTTCACTCTAGCTGGCAAGTGTGTTGATACCAGCAATTAAAACCGTGAATAATCTTCCTTCATGCTCCACATACTGAGGTAGAATCCACAGCCGATCCCTCTCTGACAAAACAAAACAAAACCCCATGAAATGAATATAAATTAAGTCATCAGAATACAACTTTTACTCTTAAGACTATGTACTGACCCTTCATATCAAATTAAAGACAAGGTCCCACGTGCCTCTGTGGGAAAGGTGCTGACCACACTGCATACAGTGGGTCTGTATGACCAAGAAACCAGTGCTTTCTAGAAGCAAGTCTTCAGATATCTCCTGCTTCTGGTATAGACAGTCCAAAAAAAGAGTAAACAAAAACCAAAATAAACTTTTTAAAAAACCAGCATTAAGGAGGCAACCAGTGAGTGTACACCAATGCCGAAAATACAGCTGAGAACCGTGACTGAGCAGTTAGAAGGAAATAAATATTCTGAGGGAGTGCTGACATATCACAAAAGATACCTTGGCATAACTAAGGAATAGAAGAAAGAGAACAGCAAAAGTGATGCTGATCTTGATCAGAAGTGGTGACGGGGACTCCGAAAAATAGACAAGTATCAGTATGTGGCCTGAAACTTCGATGACCAGAGAAAAAGAAAACACCAAGAAATAGTTCTGTAATCAGAAAGGGGATGGGGGGCACCTGGCTGGCTTAGTCGGGGGAGCGTGCAACTCTTGATCTCGGGCTCGTGAGTTCAAGTCCCAAGGTGGGTGTAGAGATTACGTAAATAAATTAAGCTTAAAAAAAAAAAAAAGAAAGAAAAGAAAGAGGGAACAGGAGTGTCATCTACCTACCCATTCTATCCCCTTTATACATAAGAACCTTTGGGGAAGCTGTTAGCTGTATCTGAAGAGGGGGCTGGGGAGTTAGGAGAATTAGAAGCCACCTGAACAGACTTCGGGATTCCCAGAAACTAGCAGTCTGGAAAGTGCTACAAGCAGAACAGTTCTAGAACACCGAGGGGCACTTGTAAGTGATGCAGCGTGCTACACAGCGCTGCAGGCTGGGGAGGGCACAAGTCCTACAGGCCAGCAGTTCTCAAGGGATAGAACCCCGAGTGGGCAATGTGGGGTGTGTTTTGTTACCACATGGCATTTGTGAGGCTGGAGCCAGCCATGCTGGAGAGAATTATTCTGCATCCTGCAAGTCTTTCAAATGTCCCACCAAGTTTTCTTGTAGATGAGAAATTCCTGTTTATAATGACCTAAACGTAGAGCCCAAATCCCCTTTCCTTACAGACACAAAGTATTTCTTGTACATCTTCAGATATATTGAGTTTTCAAAGATTGCAACTTCCTTGAATGTAAATCGAGGAAGGATTATACTTTGTTTTGTTTGGAACAATACCAAGACTTGTTCACCATTTTGGAAAATCATGTCACCAACTCATGGTGTTTTAGCTAATACAACACACCTGCATCAATCTACAGATGTTATGTTTATATAATATAGATGAAGAGGACATAACAGATGTAGATGTTACATTTACGGTGATTCTGTGTGTTTGTGTATGCCTATTTAGACCTTATTTCAAAGTTTCAAATATAACAAACTTTTGGCAATACTCAGTTGAAAGTTCTACTTTTCTTTAATCCAAACTTCCCTATTACAAGTAGGTTCAAACATCTGATTACTTCACTGCATTTCCTAGAACAGTCCTGGGCAAGTATTTCCAGTCAAATGCATTCAAAGTTATCTTTCTTTTTTATTTATATTACAATGAGAGCATGATTTTAATTTTAAAATTATGTGTATACATGTTTATGTAATCTATAAATTTCATTTCAGAAATAAAGGGGGGGGGACGTTCCAAAATGTGTTATAAAGAAGGGAAACTATATGGCGTAGGGTTTGTAACTACTCTGTTAGCTGCATCAGAGAGAAGCTAGAGTGGATTCTGATATCCTCATAGAGAAAGGCAAAGGGCAAAAGTATCAAAAGTTGATGCAAGCACTGAAAAAGAAAACACTGCCTGGTCACGAATAGCAGAGGGAGATGCTCACAGATTAGTGGAAAAGCAGGATCAGAATCGATCAGGTGCAGCATGGAGCCGGTCCACATCAGTAGCTGACCATCTCTCAGCACAGCAAAGGCATAAGCTTTCCTGTCAACACCTGCAGCTTAGACGAGCCGGAATATGTCCAGAAATACTGGTGTTGCGGGACGATGATTCTCTATCTGAAAGCATTCGACAAAAGACAGGAACTCCTCCTGCTGTTGAAGAATGCTCTCTTTTCTGCTTTATTCTAAAGAACTAATTTCTAAACTGGTCTAATCCATACACTCACTGCAGAGGTGCAGAGACACAGGGCAGACATAAGTGGAGAGAAGAGGTAGCTAACCTGGGTGTATAGGTAGTGTATTGTAATTTCTATTATCAGAGTTACATCTTATTAGTATTAGTATTAAGTAATGACCTGAAATTATTACCAAGTTGTACTCCACATGGCAAGGGCAGAGATGTAGACACAAAGCAAAACTCTATTTGGTAGAATTACTAATTTTACTAATCATATGCCTTCAACTCTCTGTTCAAATATCACCTCAGTGAGACCTGAAGACTCCCTATTTAGAACCGCAGTCTATTCCAGAATCCTACACTCCTAAGCCCTATGATGATGCTGAATTTTGTCCCACAGCTCTAATGAATTTCTATCATTTTACATCACTTACTCATTTATTATGGTTATTGCTGCTTCCTGGTACTAAAATATAAGCTCCATGAGGGGAAGAGCCTTTGCCTATTTTGTTCGCCTTATATCCCAGTATCTACAACAGTGCCTGGAATATAGTAGGAGTCCAATACATGTTTGTGTATGAAAAATAGCACCTACCATTTACTGAATGCTTTCTATGGGTCACAAACACTAAGTGTTCTACAGAGAGGAATCTTATTGAATCCTTACTTAAAAAGCCTGGGAGGTAAATATTATGAATTGCCATGTTAAAGATGAGCAAACTGGAATTTAGAGAAATAAAGGAAGTTGTTCAATGTGGTATGGCCAATGAGCAGAGGAGCTGGTACTCAAGTCAAGCCCAAGTAGTCTGACTTGAAAGCCTATCCCCCAGTCAACACCATGGACCTTAGTAGAGCTCAGATGCTGTCCTTCTCCCTTCAGGAGACGAAAGAGGACTTTGGATTAGTGAGCCTCAATGTTTATCCCATGTTTGCTCATTGAGGCCCCCAGCAAAATAAGCAAGATGAAAAATACTACATACTATTCATTTATATGAGAGAGAAAGAGAAAGAGAGCATGCAGGTTCATGAGCAGGGGAGGGGCACTGGGAGAGGGAGAGACTCTTCAAGCAGACTTCCCACTGAGCGTGGAGCCCAACTCGAGGCTCGATCTCATGACCTGAGATCATGACTTAAGCCAAAATCAAGAGTTGAAACCCCAACCGACTGAGCCACCCAGGTGTCCTGAAAAACAGTATCTTAATATATCTGTATTTTTAATACCTCAATGTTGGGGTCATGAAAGGTTTAACAGGTAATTGTTGACTTAACACCTTAAAAACAAAGAAAGACCTGCACCTGAAACAAAAGGAAATTTATTTATCAAATGCAGTAAAAATGGAAATGAAGAACACAGCAAAGCACGGTTGATCTCAGCTTCCCAAACTGACATTTTATATTTTCTCATTTGGTCCAACTGGCTTTGAGGGACTAACCTTTTGACTTTCGGTGCTTTTCCCTTTCAACCCGCAGCATCTTCTGCTGCATGTTCACTATTCAAAGTAGACCAAAGGGAACAATGACAGTCTGCAGCTATTATTCTGCCATTTAATCAAACCTGAATAAAGCGCTTGTGCACAGAAGGGAAGAGAAAAGTGTCAAGGGACTCACTAGAGGTTACGTGAAGAGGCTGCCAGGATGGGACTCATCAGTTTGCATAAGATGAGTAATTTCCATCAGGACTGAGGAGGTTCTGAACACATTTCTTTCTCTCTTTTTTTAGGACTGAAAATGGAGAGAACAATTTCTCAGCACCTGTTAGCTGGTGAGGCGAACACTGTAAATTCTTGACATATAAATAATCATGAACCCACAGCAGAAAATACTTCTCTAGGCGGCCCTTCACTGAACTGGCTCGTGTATATTCAAAGTTAAAGCTATGGTAAGTCAAATATAACACTGTAGCTACAACTACTCCAGTTTAAAGGCAGAGATACTTGGGGGGCACCTGGGTGGCTCAGTGGGTTAAGCATCCAGCTCCTGATTTCAGCTCAGGTCCTGATCTCAGGGTCCTAGGATCGAGCCTCGTCTCAGGCTCCCAGCTCAGCATGGAGTCTGCTTGAGGATTCTCTCTCCTTTTCCTTCTGCCCCTCCCCACTCTCCAAAATAAATAAATAAATCTTTTAAATGTGTGTGTGTGTGTGTGTGTACACATACATACACACAAAAGGTAGCCCCAAATCCCTTGGCTTCTCTGCCCTTCCACATATCATTCTCAGACCTGCATATCTTCAGTGGTAAGAACAGAGAAATTTTTCAAACTGAGCTCCAATTCACAAGTACTGTACCAATTTTATACCCCTGAAAACCTGAAAATTTTAAATTACAAAACAGATAACTCAGAAAGACTGCATCCCATAGGAAGATCAACTGATGCTAAAATGTACTGATTTGTATAGAGTGACTGCCCTTTGAAAATTCAAAACCACATCACTCAAAAAAAATTTACAACCTATATTTATTATTTGAAAAGAAGCTACAAACCTTAAGTGAAAACAGTGCATTTCTGTTTTCAAAATCCAATTTTTACTCTCCTTGTATAACAGAGAATTTTAATCTCTTCCTAATCACAAGAAGAAAAGGCTATTTGGATTAAAAACAGTAGTTATGTGTCACTCGCTGCACTTTAGATGGCTCTGACCTTTTTGAAAGAGATCAGTTTTGCATTTCCATTTCTCCTACCTTAACTATTCCAATGGCTTAAGAGCTGGACTCCCTCTCTCTGGTGCCTTGACTTTCTAATCTGTCATTGACACTATTACCAGAATTATCTTATTAAATCATCAGAATCATGCTATTCTCCTGCTTAGAAACTTTAAGTAATTCCCTATTTCCTACAGAATAAAGTCCAAATTTCATACCAGAACATTCCAGAAACCCCACGATCAAAGCCTGCCTCACCTTTCCAGTCCCTTATATCACAACAAAGTTCAACATACCCTGGCTTCAAGGACCAGGAACACACCAAGTTCTTTCTGTGGGTCTAGGACTTTCTCACATGGCTCCTTCAGTCCCTCCATTTATCTGCCACTGATATATAAAAATCAACTTTACTCCACACATATCCTACTTTCTTCATGAAAATATTTTCAATACTCAATAGTCATAACTGTTCGTTTCTTTGCATTCCCACGACACACAGATTTTATTTCTAGAATGATAATTATTTTATCATGATTAGTATTATAGGTGGTTCTCTGCATTGCCCTCTTTCCCACTACTGTTTAAGATCAAAGATCCAATCTGTTGACCTTCAGATAACCAGAAGTTCCTAAAAAAGAACTAAGTACATGATGGTTTTACAGTGAATGTTTGTTGAATCAAAGAATAAATGAATCAAACAATCAACCAATCAATCCATAACAAGGGGAAAAGGCAAAGCTTTGAGTCAAATCACAGGGCTTTGAGCATCTGCACTTATACACATCATCACCATGGGTTTTTCAGGATATAACATAAACACACCAAACTTGTGTGTGTGTGTAAGCATATGCACACATGCATGTATCTACAACACATGGGTACTGAAAATCAAAAATTCAATACCATTTAGAATTGTCCAAAAAAATGAAATGTCATTATAAATCCAATAAAACATGTATGGAACTCATATGATGAAAACAACACAACGCTGATGAAAGAAAACATAGACGGTCTAAATAAATAGGTCAACATGTAATATTCATGGATTGGAAGACTCCACACAGTAAAAATGTAAATTCTCCCCAAATTAATATACAGGTTAAATGTAATTACTATCAAAATTCCAGCAACAATTTTTGTAGATATACACAAGATTATTCTAAAATTTATTTAAAAATACAACGGAACCAGAATAGGTAAAACAATTGTGAAAAAGAGTAAAGGGAGCGGTATCAGTCTACCCGATTTCAAGACATTACATAGCAATAGTGATCAAGACTGTATGGTATTGATAGAGGGATAGACACATAGACCAGTGAAACACAATAGAGAGTCCAGAAATAATGATAAAATCCTGAGCTATAGGACTAGGCAAAGAGCTCTTAGACTCAACACCAAAAGCACTATCCAGAAAATGAACATATTGATAAACTAAACTTCATCAAAATTTAAAGTTTTTGATCTGCATAAGACCAGCTAAGAGGATGAAAAGATAAATTACGGACTAGGAACACAACATTTGTAAAGCATGTATCTGATAAAGGACTAGTATCCAGTATATATAAAGAACTCTCAAAATTCAACAGTTTGTAATTTGAACATTTGATTTAATGCAAAAAAGGTAACTTTCCCAAAGTATGTCATATAAATCAACTCATATGGCATGACTGAGGAAAAAGCAGAACATCATGAGCATTCCACTCCCAGGCTCTTGGAGTTCTTGAAAAGGATAGTTGTTCCAATTCTCACCAAGTCAGAAAAGAATGAGAATGTTTTCCATAGCAAATATCCATACTTTACTAAATGGAGAAGCCAGAAAGAAGGTTGTTTTTTTTTTAAATAAACACTTTTCAAAAGGCCTGAATGTTATTAAACTTGCTATCTAATGATAATATCTCACTGTCCCTTCAGTAGTTATAATTTTGTTTTCTGTAGTTGCAAATTTGTATGAAAAGAAGCCTAAGCCTAAGAGGCTCATCTGATACAACAGCTTACCTCACCTAAACCCATGATTCTTGATTCACATCATCATTCTTAGCAATTATTAATGGAGGGAGGGCTGTGGCTTTATCAGGAGCTGCAAGAAAACCTCTGAAAACAATTAAAACATTCTCTTTCTTGAACATATTTAAGAAAAAACAGCAAAGCGGGGTGCCTGGGTGGCTCAGTCAGTTGAGCGGCTGCCTTCTGCTCTGGTCATGATCTCAGGGTCCTGGGATTAAGCCCCACATTGGGCTCCTTGCTCAGCGGGGAGCCTGCTTCTCCCCTGCCTGCCGTTCCCCCTGCTTGTGCTCACTCTCTGTCTCTGTCTCTCTCCCTCTCTCTCATTCTCTCTGTATCAAATAAATAAAAAATCTTTAAAAAATAAATAAAAATAAAAATAAAAAAACAGCAAAGAGAAAGAGAGAGCAATAAACTCAACTGCTGTCAAAATAATTCTTGAAAATATTTCACTATCCTAATTACAGCCACAATGAAGTAAGCAAATGACACTGCTGCAGCTATTATTATTATAATTAAAATTGTACCCTAAGTTTTCATTTTAAACTCTATAATTAAACCATTGCCATCTATAAACTAAAGTTACTTCAAAAAAACATATTATTTTTCTGATCAGCTTTTTTAAAATGTATGATATTTAGACCAAAAGAACCCATTTCCATATACAGGCAAAGATGGCCCTGGGGAAATGACTAGTGAACCTTCAGGTAAAATGACATTTTAATCTTCCTTTACAAACCACATCTCCTACCTGGTTTCATAAGAACATCAGCTCACTTTGTCACCTGCTGTATTACATTAAGAAAAATGTTTTTATTTTCTCACCTTTCCTTCTAGAAGTGGCATATGACTGACAGTTCAAGAGGAATAGCCTTTACTTGAAAATACTTTCTTTTAGAAACACTCCAAAGGTATATTCCAACCTAAACTCCTTTAAGACATACTCTAAATTGGGGATTTTCATATAAAATATATGTATTCACCTCAGCTAGATGACATATACAATTGATAGATAATCTAGATAATTTATAAATTTTGTAGGTGAAATTTAAATTACACATCAATAATATAATTTTCATAAGATAAGTTAACACACTATTTATATGCCCCTAGCAGGTCCACTAATATGCTTCAGGATCCATGAACCTTTGAAATTAAATGCAAATTCCGTATGTGTGTGCACATGTGCTTAGCTTTTAACAGTTTCTCAAAAGAATCTATAAACCAAAAAAGTTAAGAATCACTGGCTTTTTCCCAAATGACCATTATATTATTTACCTAAAAGTAGCATGAGGAAAAGGGGACATAGCGCCCTCTAACTTTTAGAGGGTTTAAGTAACTGGAGTTTTCTATTTACTTCCACACCTCTATGTAATTGAAATGGGTTTACCAAATATTCCTTTTTTCCCCACTCCTTTTGAATGACTCATTTTTCATTTCCACTCAAGCACGAAATAACAGCCACTTTAAAAGGATGCATATTTTCACATCAAGCCAATCTAAAAATTATGTTCCCTAGAAAATGTTCAAACCACAAAAAACATTAGGCACATATGCCAGAGGGGCTGCTGTTTGGTCCCCTGGTTAGTGCTGAGGTAGGCAACAGGAGCTAGAGATGTAAAAGAGCTTCTCAGAATTCAAACCATAGCAGTATTTTTAGTGCATGAAAATTACTATTATTTAAAATGCTGGGGTGCCTGGGTGGCTCAGTTGGTTGGGCGTCTGCCTTCGGCTCAGGTCATGATCTCAGGCTCCTGGGATAGAGCCCCGCATTGCGCTCCCTGCTCAGCAGGGAGTCTGCTCTTCCCTCTCTCTCTGTGCTCTCTCTCCCTCTCTCTTTCAAATAAATAAATAAAATCTTTTTTTTTTTAAAGATTTTTTTAATTTATTTATTTGACAGAGAGAGACACAGTGAGAGAAGGAACACAGTAGGGGGAGTGGGAGAGGGAGAAGCAGGCTTCCCGCGGAGCAGGGAGCCCGACGTGGGGCTCAATTCCAGGACCCTGGGATCATGACCTGAGCCGAAGGCAGACACTTAACGACTGAGCCACCCAGGCGCCCCATAAATAAAATATTTAAAAAATGATAATAATAAAATAAAATGCTAATACACTCATACAAATTGAAAAAGTAAATCTTCTGCCTTGATACGTTGATGAGCTACAATGGTTTGGTCATCTACGTGAAGGCTTTTCAGTCCAAACATGTTTAACTAGTTCTGTCTGTGCTGCTCCTCTGTAGGCTGCTGAGAGTAGGGGCCTTTGCCTCATTCATTCTTCCATACCTAGTGTCAAACATATTAATTCTAATAGTTTTTGATTAATGAATATTGTATGACGTGATTAAATTCCATCATTTGGACGTCGAAAGCGATCCCAATCTGGACAGCTTTAGCATGCTCTAGAAATGATGGAGAGAACTATCATTTCCAGTCGCATTCCTTGAGTATTTCATGACAAATCAATGCTAATAAACATAGGAGTAATTGGACAAAGAACATAAACTTGCTTAAAAAACAGAGACAAAGGGGTGCCTGGGTGGCTCAGTTGTTAAGCGTCTGCCTTCGGCTCGGGTCATGATCCCAGGGTCCTGGGATCGAGCCCCGCATCGGGCTCCCTGCTAGGCGGGAAGCCTGCTTCTCCCTCTCCCACTCCCCCTGCTTGTGTTCCCTCTCTCACTGTGTCTCTCTCTGTCAAATAAATAATATCTTAAAAAAAAAAAAACCAGAGACAAAAAGTGATTCCAAAATCAATCTTCCTAAAGCTTCTTAATTAAAATGAATGTGGCAACTGTCACCAAATATATCTGTATAGAGATACAGATACATAGATATAGACATGGAATAAGAATACAGAGTTGAAATTCTTTGCATGTTCAAGCCAAAATGAAATTTTAAATAAAAGAAGCATATAAGGTCATACAAACAGAAGGAATTTCTAGGGGTCACCTAGTTCAAACTCCAAGCGGGCTATATGTCATTGAAAGTAAGTTTCTTAAAGGCCTCTAGGATTATAAAATGCATTATTAGGTATTCAGCTTTCCAAAACCATCCTCTGTTCACTTACGGAAACAGGAACAATAACTAAAGGAGAAAAGAAGAGGGTTCTCAAGTCTGGAAATGCCCACTGAGAACAGCACTTGGGAGCATTAGATCAGAGTCTAAGGTCCTGGTTTCTTGATCATTCATATCCTGAAATTCTCTCAAATATGTCAGGAGTTGCACATGTTCCCAAACTATCACCCCAGCGCAGTTCCAACAAAATGGATGGAGTTAACATCCATAAACAGAAGCTTAAAGCTCAGAGCTCAGGCCAACTCTGATAAATAAGTAGATCTTCTCAATTTGTGGTTACCATCTTGCAAGAGCATAAAAACTAGCCATCCAGGTGAGCAGTAGATCCTCAGATTTCAGTTTGATATACATCATCAATTCCAAAAGCATAGGTGCCTCATGCTCAGATCTGAAAGTTGAAAGAAAGGCATATACTGTAGATGCCTTCGGAGGAGCCCAGAGACAGTCCAGAAGAATGAATCTCCTGTGGCCTCCATTCCTGCTTTGAAATGGAACCTTCTTGTGTTATTTTTGGAAACAGGGGCTTTGCAATGGGGGAGAAAAAGTGGCACAGAAAAAGAGGGATGTAAGCAGGGCTTTCAGACTTTCTGGGGGGTGAAGCAAAAAGATGGGAAGAAGGCTGGGATGAAGAATAGGAGCTCTGCAGATCAGGCGGAAAGAACATAACAACCAGTGGGCAATTTTAAGATAAGGAATACAGTTTACTGAATGAATGAGTGAATTAATGAAAGAATGAACGAACAAAGGAACCAGTGAACAAATAAAATGAGTAAATAAGTGAAGAGTGAGCCTATAAAGAATGAGGTAGATGAAGGGAAGGTTGGAACTAAGATGCAAATAATGAGTCTGAATCCATCCCAAAGAACAGGATGAGAAAGGCATACCTAAGAGTTGTGCAGTACATAGTCTGCCCAACTGTACACATAGACTTGCCTAAAAGCAACGAGCATTCACTGGAAGTTTTTTATAATGAGGAAGTAAGTGCTTGAGGAAGATTAATCAAGAAGCAGTAGGTGAAATGTAAGACACAGAAGCCTTACATCACATACAAGAACTATAAGCTAAGCCACTGTTTTGACTATAAAAGACCAATGTAAGATATGCACATAACAACTACAATTTTGGAATTAATGATCTTTTTAAAAATTGAGATACAATTCACACACCAAAATATCTATGCTTTTAGGATATATAATTCAGGGGTTTGTAGTATTCACAAAGTGATAAAACCACCACCACTATCTCATTCCAGAACATTTCATCACCCTGCCAAAAAAATCCTTGTACCTATCAGCAGTCACTCCCCATACTCCCTCCCTCCCTCCAGCCCATGAAATTAACAGACTTTAATCTTAATATGGATTTCTCTTTTTTTATATATCCCCAAAGTGCATATATGGAGATTTCCACACAGCAGTCTCAGTAGAGGATAAATGATTCTTTACAAAAAACAAACCAAAAACCCCCACAAAACCTTCAAAATCCAGGAAGTATCAAAGAAGGTGATTTTCTTTTCTACCCACCTGATGTAGCATTGTTACTCTCACGTGGTAAGTGGCAATTTTCAAACTTCACAAGTTTAGTTGATTTTTTTTTTCCTGTTTTAAGTTCAACTAAAAATGTACTGGCATTCAAATTTGTATATAATTCTACTATTGTGTTTTGGGATTGTTCTTTGGTATTTGGCAGTGCATTTTAAAAAATAAGCAAATCTCCAAATTTCTCTCAGAGATTATTATTGCCCTGAATTTTAGAAGAAATCTCATTTGGATTTATACGCCTCTCTGCCCCTACACATATACACATTCTTTCTCTCTCTGTATTCTTCTAACAATGCAAAATACCTTTGTTAAAAAAGAAGCTATTCCTCAAGTTAATGAAATCAGACTGAATAAAAATAATTGTGACTCTTATTTTCCCAATTCTCTTAATATGGTCCAAGAGACTAAATTTACAAATAGAACAGATACTGTAGACATTCTCATCTTTCCCAGCCGCTCACCCCCAAGTGCTGCATCCTAAGGACCAAAACATATTCGCACTCTACCTACAAAAGACAGTGGTATGAACACAGCTGTTTTTTTTTTGTAAGATTTTATGTATTTATTTATTTGAGAGAGAGAAAGAGAGCAAAAGCAGGGAGAGCTGCAGAGGGAGAGGGAGAGGGAGAAGGAGAAGCAGGCTCCCTGCTAAGCAGGGAGCCTGACGTGGGGCTCGATCCTAGGACTCTGGGATCATGACCTGAGCTGAAGGGAGATGCTTAACCAACTGAGCCACCCAGGTGCCCCAACACAGTTATCTTAATGACATTCGGCTTCTGAGATTTTAAAAAAACAACCCCAAACTAAAAAATATAAAGAATGTGTTTGGGCCAGTTCACCTTTTCCTGTCGACTATTTTTAAAAATCTATTTTCTTTTTTCACGGTTTAAATGCTTCCTATAGTGCCTAAATTTCTTTGAACTGCTCTCATAGACAAGTACAGGTGGAAAATCTTTTCTCAAGTGTTCAGGTCCTTCAAGTTTGCTGGGCACAATCTAACCCCTTTTCTCTCTCCCCCTCAGCAACCTACAACTTCATAGGGCTGCAGGGTGGTTGAGGGCCCCAGGGAGGCGGACTTCAGGAGCACAGAGGCCACCAAACCCCAGCCGGAGCCATTCAGGAATGCGGATCCATCTTCCCCCCTCATGATGCCTGTATACCCCGAGGGGATCTGCCATCAATAATTCAAAAGCAGCAAAAAGAGCATGCTCTAATCAATACGGAGTAATGGCAAAACTCACAGCAGGTACCAGAGGACTGATTGGGTGTTATATTAATAACTGACTTAACTACCTCAGAAAACTTAATTTTTCGTAAAATTAACCTTTTAACCTTATCTTTATAAAGGATCTTTCCCAAAAAAAGTGAAAAATATTTAGGAAGCATTTTTAATAAAAGCAGCGGGTTAAAATGAGTATTTCAATACCTAGGAGATTTGCTAAGATCACACAGAAAAACAAAATTAGAACTAAAACTCTTAATTATTTTTCACACCTTTCATGATTATTTTCAAGGGCACGTTATAGGGGCTTTAAAACACACTTTGGTTTTTCCACCGTCAATTGCCTACATTTAAGAAAAGGAATTTTGAGTATTCTGCACCCGATTTCTCCTTTTCTAGTACTTCCCCTTGTCGAATTAAGAGCAAACCAATCAAACTGCATCAGAGTGGCTGATTATGAAACATACTGCTATACAAAAATGATAAATTCTGATTTTATGATTACCCATCTATGCCTTTAAATTCAAAATTCTTGTCATGTATCGCTGTTGCATAGAAAATCTGAAATGGTTAACAATGGTGGATTACCGAAGACCTTCCTGATAGGTTATTTCCCCAATTTTGTTTTATTCAAGCTGATGTTCAACAGAATTTGAGTTTTTCAGCATACCCCGAGGGGAAAAGCAGCCAAGAATCTTCCTAGAAAGTAAGGACTGGCTGATCTGAACATGCCACGGACAATCCTCCTAAAGATATGAGAGTTAGGTTTGATTGATTTTTCAGTGAAGGAACTCTCCCCTTCATGAAGCCCTGAGAGTCCTTCCATTATTTATTGGTTGATCAGAAGACCAAAAAAACCTAAGAATGGATAAATCACTCTTTAATTACATAAGAATACTATCTAAAGCCAAGATCTCCTCTAAAGTGGATGAATGAAGAATGCACAAACATATGAAATAGGAAGATATGACAAGAATGGCCAATGAGGTACAAGTATCAGATTCTTCCTGAAATGTGTGGTAAACAGGTAAGAGGCTGGGCTGCTCTGGAGACCAGGAGCAGCGGCTTCAAGTCCAGTTCTGCTGCTCTGATATGTGTCATCCTGGGAAAGAAATTCTTCTCTAAGCCTCAGTCTCCCTATCTGGAAAATTATGCATGGTGCTCACCTTGTACAACTGTTCTGTGAGGCTATTCCCCTGTCAACTAAAGCTTATGCTTTAAGCATCAATTTTTTTTTTTCTTTAAATTCCAACCACTTGGATGAAAATGCTTTTTAAATGCACATCATGGTGCCGGGCTCAAGGGGGTGGAGAGTCCCATCCTTGGTAATTCAGCACCGAGTTTAAGAGCCATAGTTACTGTCTTGTGTAACTTATGACAGTAAAGAGGAACTGCCAGGGGCCACCCGCTTGGGCAGGCTTCAGGTGGCCGATCCATTCAACTGCCAGGCTTTTCTTGAAGCTGGCGGTGACTTTTGTTGGAAAACGAAATCTCACGACGGTTCGGGAGAAACTAAATCTCCCAGGGCCACATGGAGCTAATACATGAGGGACTAGTCACTTCAACCCCAGTGTCTGGCCCGGGAATCAAGGCTCCTCCTGTACTCCACAGGGGCTTCCAGATTTGGGCTACAGCACTGGAAATTCTGCAAAGAGCTATTGGGATTTGAACTGCATTTGACTAAATGTTGGCCAAGGTCACAGGCCACAGCTACAAAAAAAGCTAATATTCAAACGAAGACAAATAATTATTTTTCCAATTTTGTCTTGTTTGTGCTGATATTCAGAGGAATCTGAATTTCTTAAGCATACCCTGACCTTGACAGGGGTGGGGTATACGCAT
Source organism: Leptonychotes weddellii (assembly GCF_054177405.1). Lineage (NCBI taxonomy): Eukaryota > Metazoa > Chordata > Mammalia > Carnivora > Phocidae > Leptonychotes > Leptonychotes weddellii. Next base: position 80,579,524 of record NC_138374.1, on the reverse strand, counting down.
CCTGAAAGCCAGCTGGCTGCTAGACAGAAGCTGAGTGGGCGGGACCCTTCTGTAATCTGTAACCGCCTGCTGTCGTGCTTCTGTCTTCCCAGTTGCGGTGGCTGACCACAGCAACAATGGCTTATGTCTACTAAACATGTACAAGCAGGCCAGGAACTGTGACGAATCCTTTACTCAATCCCAGCCCTCCTGAATGTTCTCAGAATTTACAGAGTGAATGATTAACGTGCCGCTATAAATACGTTTCCAAAAATCTTCATATAAATTTATTAAACGATCCAGAATTTCGGAACCAATGTAAAAACATTCCAAATTTACACTGATGTTTAGTAATTTTATCTCCTGGATTCGAAGGCAAAGAATACAGTACTAGTTCCTGTTTAAATCCTGGTTATTGAGTTTTTCACATTACGTGGAGGCACAGTTCAGATAGAAGCAAAAGACTTATTTTTTTTTAAATATATTTTATTTATTTATTTGAGAGAGAGAGAGAGCACAAGCATGGGGAGCGGCAGACAGGAGAGGCAAACTCCCTGCTGAGCAGGGAGCCCCACTCAGGGCTCAATCCCAGGACACCGAGGTCATGGGTCATGACCTGAGCGAAGGCAGATGCTTAACTGACTGAGCCACCCAGGCACCCCAACAGAGTACCTATTTTGGAACAAAGTTAAGTTTCTTTTAAAGAAGAAAAATTATACTTACGTCTATTTTTCCTCCTCTTCCAAAGTTTGTTTTTTCTTACTCTCTCATTAAGAATTTACCTTGAAGCAAGAAAGAAATGCTTGGAAGACAGTAGTTGCCTATGACCAGTCATTGCCACCCTCAAACCTAAGTGCAACCATATTCTTTTTCCTTCTTGCTTTTCATACCAGAAGGATAGCAGTTGCTCTCTCAATAGTAAAACCAATTCTCCTCAACCCTCTGTCACTGCTGGTAGGCCTGGGTTTCAGTTGGCAAGCAGGGCAAGCCTATTCTCAGAAGTGAGTCCTTGTAAGCATATTGTGCTTTTCTGAACATCAACAAAAGCAAACTGGCCAGGACATAATGAAGAATGATGAAAGCGAAGACCAAGTGAGGGGGCCTAGAGATCTTAGTTCTAACCTTTGGTGGCTTCTTCATGGACATAAACACAAGCACAGGAGGCTCTGTGGAAGTCACACTGGCTACACAACCAGCCTCTCGTAAGTAAGACCCACATGGAACCCACGAGGAGAAACGACTGCTGCCAGGATGTACAACAAAATCTTGCTAACGTGTGGTAATAGGCAAAAAAGTAAGTCTGGGTGATAGTGTGCTTTTTAAAGGAAATAGAGTTGTAGTACATTTAATGCACACGCACACATACATCCTTAAATCAGACTAATAGTGTAGAGGGACTTGGGACCTACTTAAAAGACAGGAACTATTTGTAAGCCACAAATTATTGCATGAAATACATCCTCCTGAAAGGCTTAGAAACAGGAGGCTTTCTTAGTGTGTTTAAACAGTCTACTTGCAGTCTTGGTTATATAATGGCATTCCAAGTAAGATTCCATTATAATATATTTTGAAAGGGGGGCACCTGAGTGGCACAGCTGGTTGAGAGTCTGACTCCTGGTTTGGGCTCAGGTCGTGATCTCGGGGTTGTGGGATTGAGCCCCACATCAGGCTCTGCACTCGGGGCGGAGTCTCCGTGAGATTCTCTCTCTCTCAAATAAATAAATAAATACATCTTTAATATAGATATACATATAAAAAGAAAAAAGTCAAAGCAGTCCTATGTGAATCATCATAAATGTTAAATTAGTGAAGTCTAAATTCTCAACATTTTGCTTACTTATGATTGGGGCTCTCAAATTTGCCCTGGATCCCTCCAGCTGGTAAGTCAGTCAACATCATCTAGCTACATGTCTGGAAGAATGCCCAACGATATAACCCCACAGAAAGCCAATGGATCCAGACACTGAAGATGTGATTTAATGCAGAAAAGATCACTTTCCCAAAGCTTTTACACTTTCCAGTCAGGCATTTTCTTCCGCACAGAGCAGCCGCATGGTTAACAAACTGCTTCTAGAAGCTCCTGTAAAGTTGTATAACTTTAGCTGGGGAAAAGCTGGAGATTTTCTTTTCCACTCCCTGACTGTACTTCTAGGCTACGTACTGAAGGTTCTCCCTGCCTGATCGACAGCCTCATTGTAGAGCTGACAGGTGGTGATGGATACACCCTCCCAGGGTATTACTGAGGATTTGAGAAGCTGCTCCACCATGTCCTTGGTGCTCTCGAGTGCAATGCTGTGGGCTCCACTGTTTCCCCTCAGATGCAGCAACATTCTGAGAGGGACTCAGCTTTGAAATTCTAACCTTGCACCTCTTAGTTCAGTTTCTTCTCTGGGCAGCACTGAAGAAGAAATGGATTTTTGGTATTTGAAGCTCATTTTTATGTTTGCACTAGTATCAGTTTGATTGACCCATGATTATTAAACCACAGTTTCTGATGAAACTCCACTTCACCATAACATGTACAATACTGCAGCTGAAGGTGATTAATTACAGCCTAGAATAAAATAATAACAGACTTCCCTATTTCAAATACATAATGGGAAGCTGCTGTTTAATTCTACTTATATAAGAATGGACAGAGTAATATACCCTTCCTAGCAGGAGATTTCAAGAAGTTGCATTTATCTTTTTCTTTTCTCTAGTCAGTTGCTATAAATGACAGGAGCACATCAGAATGTGATTCACTGACACTGACTGGCAACCTCTCCTCTTGTTTTTAATTGGAAGCATGTCAGAGAACCACCCATAAAGGCGGACTTTGTGTAACTAATAGCCTTCATAAATAAGACCTTTGGAAATCACAGCAAGATAGAAAACATTTGGCTACAGTCACTGTGTTCCCACTTCACTGAAGACTGGGGACACGGAATTTAAGGTATACATACATAGCTAATTCAGAAAGCATGAAACAGGTGCTCTGGGGAGCACAAAATTGCCAGAAAGACAACTGGGCCCCCGCTTCCCAGCATCTCTTTCTGATATAGAGTGATTAAAAAGCGATGCAGGAGACGGAGTCTTTCACTAACCTGTCAAGCCTAATTAAAGGGGGGAGAACTGCTTCTTAAAAGCATGACGGGAAATGTAGTTATGGCCAAAACCATTCTCACAGCCTTAAGATAAAATATATACTTAATCGTCCTGAAAACAGTTTGGAGTCAGAACACAGTTATTATTCTGGTAACTGAAATTAGGAAAGCAAGGGTGAGTAGTGTTGTGTGTGGCTGTAGGACTCCTGAAAACTGTGCAAATACTCTCTACTAAGAAAAAAAACCCAGGGGTGCCTGGGTGACTCAGTCAGTTAAGCGTTCGACTCTTGATCTCATCAGCTCAGGTCGTGCTCTCTGGGTCAGGAGACTGAGCCCCACGTCAGGCTCCGCACTCAGCACAGAGTCTGCTTGAGATTCCCTCCCTCTCCCTTCACCCCTCTCCCTGCTTGTATGCTCTCTCTCTCTAAACTAAGTAAATCTTTAAAACAAACAAACAACAAACAAAGCCCACGAAACTGAGAATGATAAAAAAATTTTTAGGTAGGCTCACTCCTTTTATATAATGTCAAGCTCCTTGGAATTATATTTTTTAAACAGAAATATCAATAAAATGATTATTTAAACTATGACTCCATTCTCAATTCACAACTCTGCAGGAACTGGATGAGTTAAACTGGAGCTTCCCTAGGCAGCAGGTTCTTCTTGCTTCATAAGACACCAATATTATGGTGATTTCATTGAGAAAGTGCAAACAGCCCAAACTCTCCACTCACAGTGCAAAATTATTAATGTGTGCACTGGAATGAATAGGGGCTTGAGAATCAGACCGGAGCCTCTAGCTGAGCTCTGCCCGGTAGCTACAATGTGACCTCCACCAAGTTCATTCAACTTCTGAGCTTCAGGTTCTTGTTTGTAAAATGAAAGCACAACTATGAGCACCTAACTGGCAAGGTGGTCTTGAAAATTAGTTACAAAGTATGTAAAGTGCTTAGCTGCTCAATAAATAGCAACTTTTATTCTCATAATGATTATACATTAATTTTGGCTAATAATACTGAGCTGTCAGGATCAAATTAAATAATTTCGTGCACGTGCTTGGACAATTAAAGGCGCGATAAGCCTCTCAGCCTCACTGGATCAAAGACAACTTTTAAAGTGCAGTTTCAGCCCTTCATTTGTTTTGATCATCAAAGTGTGGTTCTCATATAAGTACTATGTTCTCACCCGATGTTCCCACCTTCACGGAACCTGCAAACTAACAGGCACAGCTTCTGGAGTGAGACAGTCGACTGAGTGCTCCCTTGGAGCCCACCCACTTCCTAGCTGGGTAACCTTGAGTAAGGAGCTTAACCTCCTGGGAGCCTTGACTGTCTCATCCCAAAAAAGCAGGTCATAATAACAGTACTCACCTTACTGACACAGTGAGGGTTAAAGAAAACAGGCCGTGTATATTTCTTAGCACAATGGCTGGCAGGTAGTAAGCACCAAGTGTGTGAGCTGTCTTCATCTAATTAGTGACAATACGAGATCCTATCTGCTGCGGATGAGCAAGCCATGCAGTACTCAGGTGACAGAGGCTTGCTGCTGTGAGCAGTAGAGGTGGGAATCTTTTTCCAGGGCTGTCTGACTTCAAAGCTCATGCTCAACTCTCAGGCTAGTAAAGGACTCTTCAACAGGCTCAGTCTTCTGGTTTTTCTTTTCTTTGATAACTTTTGTGTACTATTTTCCAAAACACACAAATAGGAGAGACAAACATCCTTTAAAAATGGTAGAATGAACCAAACAAAATCCCCACCCCACATGCAGAGTGTCCCCTGGGATCAGGATCCCCCACCAGAATAGTACAGGGATACAAGTGATGAACCTACACTGGTTCATCATCACTCAGCGTCCATAGCTTATGGGCTACTCTTGATGTGGAATGTTCTAGGAGTTTGGACAAGTGTAGGATTATATATATCCATCATCATGGCATCACACAGAGTACTTCCACTGCCCTAAAAATCCTCTATGCTATGCCTTTTCATCCTTCCCCAGTGCCCTCGAGCCTATGGCAACATGGGTATTTTTCCTGTGTTCACAGTTTTCCCTCTTCCAGGCTGGAATACAGTTGGAATCATGCAGTACTCCACCTTTTTACATTGGCTCCTTATTTTTTTTTTTTAAAGATTTTATTTATTTATTTGACAGCGAGAGAGACAGCGAGAGAGGGAATACAAGCAGGGGGAGTGGGAGAGGGAGAAGCAGGCCTCCCACTGAGCAGGGAGCCTGATGCAGGACTCGACCCCAAGACCCTGGAATCATGACCTGAGCCGAAGGCAGACGCTTAACGACTGAGCCACCCAGGCGCCCCCATTGGCTCCTTATTATTAAGTGAAATTCATTTTATGCATCTAAGGCTCTTCCATGTCTTTTTTTGGCTTGATAGCTCATTTCTTTTTAGTGCTGAATAATATTTCATTATAGGATATAGCCCATATTCTTATCTATTCAATTAGAGAAAGCCATCTTGCTTCCTTCAAGATTTGGCAATTATGAATTAAGCTGCTTATAAATATCCATGTGTAGGTTTTTGAAAGCATAAGTTTTCACCTCCTTTGGGTAAATACCAAGAAGTGCGTTAATCATTATTTATTAATAAATACTTGAGTAGATGCAATGTCCTGATCAAAGTGCTAGTCGCTGAGGATATGATCATGAACAAGTTAGAGGGTATCCCTGGCCTCAGGGAGCTTACATATCTGGAAGAAAAAGACAAGAGAAAGGACATTACGAGATGGTGTGGCACATGATCTGACTGGAAAAATACCCAGGGATAAGGGGGCACCATGTGGGGGAAACAGGGAAGTAAACAGATAGAACTCTTTATTTTTTTTTAAGATTTTAACCATTTATTTGACAGAGAACGCACAAGCAGTGGGAGAGGGAGAGGGAGAAGCAGGCTCCCCGCTGAGCAGGGAGACTGATGCAGGACTCGATCCTAGGACCCTGGGATCATGACCCAAGCAGAAGGCAGACACTCAGCCTGAGCCACCCAGGCACCCCTAGAAAGAACTCTTTATAAGAACATAGGTAATAAAACTGCTACCCCATACTTGACCTTTTCTTAAAATCAAAATTTCCAGAGACATCCTGCTGCTGAGGACATTTGAGCACCAAACAGAAGGAAAATGTTCCCAGACTGAACTCACCAGAGCATGTACATGAAGGGTAAAGTCATGGTTCAAGAAAGAGCCCCTTATCCAAACAAACCTTTGTCTTCCACCAAGTGCCAACAACCTTTTTAAACATGGGGCAAAACTGCTTCTCTGAAAATTAAGGGCGAGACTTTTTTTTTAAGATTTTATTTATTTATTTGAGAGAAAGAGAGAGAGAGGGCATGAGCAGGGGGGAGGGACAGAGCAGGCTCCCCGCTGAGCAGGGAGCCTGAGGACCCTGGGATCATGACCTGAGCCAAAGGCAGTCGCCCAACCAACTGAGCCCCGCAGGGACCCAAGGAAGAGAATTTAAAAGCAAATGACCTTCTTAGGACAGACAGCACAGGGGCCTCAGTAACTGACAGAAGACCTTTCCGGAAGGTGGGTTTTGAGGACGACAGAATAAGAGAGACAGGAAGGGAAGCAGGGAGAACAGAAAGGAGGTAAACTGGCTGCGGAATCTAAATAATGGAGCCTTGGGACGCGTACTGTCCAGAGCCAGATACATACAATGATCACAACAGAAATAATGCATTCTGAGAGGAAGGCAGAGACGGACTGAGGATGGCAGACAAAAGGGAAAGAAGCTGCTTGACATTTCAAGCATTATCCAAACTGCTCCTAATCCAGTGGAGGCTAATGGCATGGTCCACCTAGCCACAGAAGTAAACAAAGAGCTCACGGATGGCCCTGTGTGGTTTTTGGAGTTAGACTCAGGCTGTTGCTTGTTAATCCGCACACGGGGATGACAGTGCTTGACAAAGGACAATCTGTTCAAGAATAATTAGATTCCCCTCACTTCTTGCCTTGGTGGCAGAAACACCCAACGTATTCACACTATCTCATTCTGCTTCCATCTGAATCCATATGTTCGTCGATCAGGTTAAAGCTGGAGCTACATGGCACGTTCTTCACCATAAACAAACTGCCTCAGCAAACCCTACGGGAAAGCAGGGGATGCTGCTCTCTTAATTTCCCAAGCCTGGGCAAGACTCTCCTTCAGGACCAGCAGCAGCTCGGATGACTTATTGCTGGAGAAAGGCCATAGCTCAGAGGATTCATGGCAGGAGCTGCAGGTATAGCCTGGGGAGCAGCCCTCATTTACGGGGAGACAGGAGAGCAAGCCGGGAAAGAGGCCCATGAAGAATATGCCTTTATTACATGTTGAAAGCAAAGTAAATGAGGACATGCTCGGTGCTTGTAATTCCACAGGACGATTTAGAGGCCAAGACAGATGGGTGGAGGAAGATGGAAGGGAAAGAAGAGAAGAAAAATCTTACAGGTAGAGAGCACCTGCCATTCGACAAGCACAGTGCTGGGCACGCGGTAGAAACTCTCTCAAAGGAAAGGATACTTGGTGGCATTGGCAATTAAAGCACAATCCCCATTCCTAGCCACCCTCCCCACCCCCGCCAAGAACCTGCTGGGATCAGCCATTTACTTGTGTAACCAGTAAGGTGACAATGCATCTATCACAACCCTGCCACCCCAAAGACACCAAGGCAGAGTTCCACACCACCTAACCAGCAGGGGGCATGTGGAGGACGGTCCAGTGCTCTCAGGTGGGGAGCAAGGGGACCCTGCACCGGCTGGCGTGCCCCAGGATAAGCGCGCCAGGTTAGCAATGCAGTAATCTTGACAGGGAGTCTGAGTAGAGTGGTGGGGACCAAGGGGCAATGAGGAGAGTTTTAAGAAAAAAATGGGAGGAACCAAGAGCTAGAACCAAGAAGAGAGACACCTGCTTTGAGAAGTCCTTCTGAGAGTCTGGGGGGGGCGCCTGAGTGGCTCAGGTTTAGGTTAAGCATCTGCCTTCAGCTAGGTCATGATCCCGGGGTCCAGGAATGGAGCCCTGCATCTGGCTTCCTGCTCAGCAGGGAGTCTGTTTCTCCTTCTCTCTGCCCCTCCCCCCCTGTTGTGCTCTCTCTCAAATAAATAAATAAAACCTTTAAAAAGGAAAAGAAAGGAAAGGAAGGAGGGAAGGAAGGAAGGAGGGAAGGAAGGAAGGAAGGAAGAGAGAGAGAGGGAAAGAGAGAGAGAGAGAAAGAGAGAGAGAGAGAAAGAGAGAGAGAGAGAGAGAGAAAGAAAGAAAGAAGGAAGGGAAGGAAGGGAGGGAAGGGGAAGGGGAAGGGGAAGGGGAAGGGGAAAGGGAAAGGGAAGGGAAGGGAAGGGAAGGGAAGGGAAGGAAGGAAGGAAGGAAGGAAGAAAGAAAGAAAGAAAGAAAGAAAGAAAGAAAGAAACCAGAGATGGTTAAGTGAATTCTTGCCCAAAACACAGCGCTACTGAAGACCAAATTCTGCATTCAGGATCCCTCAACATCATTGAGCCTCTACTCTGTCCACCACCATCCCGTGCCACATCTCTCTCTTCACTGCAACTGGTACCCAATTCTAGTTGTGGTTCTGTTTTCGTGAAGATCGTTCAAAAGACCTTAAAGATAAAGGTATCAGATTACTGGAAGTGATTTTTTTTTTCCCTTTCAGAAGAGAAATTTTAACTATCTTCACCAACAAAGGGATTAAGTCTGCTCTGTGACAGAGCTGCATTAAAAATAATGAGGCAGATAAAGAAAAGCTTTTTTTTTTATTTTAATGAATTCAAAAGCTGGAAGCATTATTGAGATGAACAATGTGTTCATTGCCCTAATCCAATACAATCATGTTTAAAAAATTATTCTGTTTAGGAACTTTCTGCTATAGCAGACAAAATCCAAAATGTGCCAAGTAGAATATTAAAATTAACCTCAGATCCTGAGTGCCATCCAAATAAAGACCAATATCCTAAGGACCGTCTTTTGAAAATACCACAAATAAGACGTGAAGTTTTGTGAAATACAAAGATGTCCTTCTGTCTACAATTTAACCCAAAGATTTCTCTATCATTTAATCCACATCTTAAAAAATTCGTGATTCTACACATTTTTTTAAAGTACACTCTATGCCCAACATGAGGCTCAAACTCATGACCTCTGAGATCGAAGAGTTGAATATTCTATGGACCGAGCCAGCCAGGTGCCCCTAACACATTTTTTTTTCATCTAAATCAACCATTCACTTCTGTGTATAAGGAAGCCCATTCAACCTCTCTGTTCTTTTTCATCTGCAGCTATAGAAAAAGAAATTTAGTTTCTGACTCATCTCACTGGGGTTGATTCTAAAGAAAAAAATATCATAGCAACTTTTAGCATGAACACAAATTTGCTGCACAAATGTTTTAATCTTTTAAGTCTCAGAAGAAAACATCAGAATCTGTTCTTTCCCAAACAATTTGAATACAAAGAAATAAATATAAGCCAAAGAAAGCACAACATATAGAACACCTATAATAATACTCCTTTCTTTCTCAAAATATATCACATTTCTTAGCTATTAGGTTCTCACTCTTCTGACACATCAAGCTTAGATATTAGTATTCAGGTAACTGTAGCAGCAAAAATGACTTCGGTGAAGCGAAGTTAATTGCATTTCACTCATTCTGAGGTTTTGTGTTTTTTACTATTGCTCACTCACGCTGAACATATTATTTCAACAACAAAAAAAATAAGCCACCAATGTCAAGTTCAGCCTTAATTTCAACAAGAGCACAGCAGTAGTTATAATTAACTTGGAGGAAGAGCTCAATTCATCTTCCTACAGGTTTGTGATTAAAACCACTTACTCCCAAATTAGTCCAAAATCTGGATCCAGCTATCATAAAATGATGATGCCATGTTCAACAATCCACAAAATTCCAATTAAAATCCAGTCCAGAATATGGAACATCAATCGTGTAAAATTCTGTATACCCCAAATTTGTAATGGAATATAGCATAAATTTCAAAATTAATACAAATATTAAATGAATGAGAGAACTGATAATTGAGTCTTTTATAATCAGGGGTCAACTACCTGGTTTGTCATTTTCTAAATTCTTCCATTATCTTCTTACTGTCTACAGTCTGTTAGTGCTGTTATTCTGAGTGTTCACGGGAATAAGGGAAACAGACTGTCCCCATCTTCTGAGGAGGTCTACTAAGGTGTGGTGAAGCATGTTTTACATCTACTGGTTAACATGATTTATCACTACAATGCTATTTCTAGATATACTAATGTTTCTATCTGCATTAAGCATAAGAATAACCCATGTGGACAAACTAAGACCCCAACCAAGGATTTCTCCTCTGCAGCCATGGAGGGAACAAACTGAGAATGCTTGTCCAAGAAAAAAAAAAGGCCTGACCCAACCAACAAAGACAGCAGAGGTGGGGACACAGGGAAGAGGCCACAGGGAGACAGAACGAAAAAAATTCCTGTCCCTGTTATTGTGATTATGCCTCAAGGGCAATTTCCCCAACTAGAGCCCTGTCCCAAAATGAAGATTTTGAAAATAATGCCTCCAGTTTACCATCCTGAAAGATACCAGAGGAATAAGGCTTGTTTAGAAGCTTGGCTCCAGGTTGAAATGATATTACTAAGAAGTTATTACTCTTAAAATATTATTTGAGGGGAAATATTAGTCCCATAACCCCCCATTTTTTTATGTCATCCTGGCCTTCTATATGCAGGAGGGAGTTTCTATTACGTAGTGAGTCTTTATAACACAGCAGAAAAAGCACAGGGTTTGAGGCCAAGCAGTTTAAAATCCTGGCTCTGTTTCTTCTTAAATATAGTGCAGTGAACAAGTTACTTTAATTTCTGACCTTCAGTTTTCCCATTTGTGAAATGCAGACAATAAACCTGCCTTGAACGATTATTGCAAGAAAGAAAAATATAACTTGAAGAGCACCCAGCCTATAGCCTAGCAATGAGTAGGCACTAAATAATTACTTGTTCATCTTTTCCCCATAATCCCCATTCCAGCAGAAGATGGGTGCAAACATCACTTAATTAGATAAATAAACACTTGATTATTTAAGAAAAATTATCTTTAAGGTCCATTTCAAGTCTGAAAGCATATTCAGCACCAGATGGAGGTATTTTTAAGAGTGTATGTTGCCTATACCCAAAGACACATTTAGGCATGTTTGACCTTCTAGTAGACTACACTCCAAAGATCTTTCTGTGGGAGGAACAAAGAATCTTCTGGAGAAAATAGGCACCCTAAGGGAAGAAGTAGATGCTTGCATATTTGGTCAAAGGACACCAGAGGAGTAAAAAGAAGAGGTAAACTAGACCACCTTGACCCCCAGGTCTGAGTCCACATCCTTGGGTGGGCTGGGCATTGGAGGAACAACAATAAACAAAGATTTGCTTTACTAAAATCATTGTTTCTGGGAGCCCGAGGCAGCATCACATCCTCCGGAGCCTAGGAAGCAAATCCTACTCACCTGAGGTGAAGGATGAGCCCAGTGGATGCTGGAGCAGGAACCAGAGAGGTTGGGCAATGGGGAAGAGAAGCTCCCAGGAGGCAGGCCATGGCTTGAAAAGAGAAAAGGCAGCTGAGGATGGAGAGCAGGGGTGAGGATGCTGAAGAAGTGGGAAGAAGAGCGTGTCTGTGGATATACTGGAGTAAGCAGTGTACTCAGCTGGGGCCACAAGGACTTTCAGAACCAGCTGGAGGAACTTACAAGTGGATGTGTGGAGACAGGGCATGGGAAGAACCATTTGGGGATGACAGTCATCCTAAACTAGAGTAACCCGGTAAAGCAACAGTTATGTGTCTTTAGACTAATGGCACCTCAGACTAGACGCTTGTAAGAGAGAAGCAGAAAGAAAAGGAAGGGAACCAAGTTTCTGTGCACTTACTACATTTTAGGAAATGTTCTCATTTAGGTCTGTGTCATTTCACTCTAAAGAACAGATTAACAGAGGGGGGCGGAGCAAGATGGCGGAGGAGTAGGAGACCTGGATTTCGTCTCCTCTCAGGAATTCAGCTGGAGAGGGATCAAACCATTCTGAACACCTACAAACTCAACAGGAGATCGAAGAAAAGAAGAGCAACAACTCTCTC
>NC_138374.1:80550825-80566876 GCF_054177405.1 Leptonychotes weddellii | reverse complement strand
AAGAATGAAGCGGGGGAAATCGGAGGGGTAGACGAACCATGAGAGACGATGGACTCTGAAAAACAAACAGGGTTCTAGAGGGGAGGGGGGTGGGAGGATGGGTTGGCCTGGTGGTGGGTATTGAGGAGGGCACATTCTGCATGGAGCACTGGGTGTTATGCACAAACAATGAATCATGGAACACTTCATCTAAAATTAATGATGTAATGTATGGGGATTAACATAAGAATAAAAAAAAAAAAAAGAAAGCAGCGTTTAGACTAACATATGACATCAATCCAGTGTCAATGTACAAAGGCTTCTGTGCTCCAATTCTATCCTATTCTTGAAAGATAAAGGCTCTTCCAAGGTAGAGGTTCAATATCAACTACTACACACTCAGGCCCAATTAAATTTCCAATTTATAATATACTTAGGTTTCCTGTCATTTTGCATTGATTTAATAAGGAATGAAATCCTCTCTTCTCTTGAATTATTTACGGAGCTTTGTTTCCTAAAAGTTTAGGTGTCCTTCCTCAAACCCCTCCACCCAGAAAAATTAAACCTTGACATACGAATTAACTGGGATTAGCAATCCATGAGCTCTGCAAAGAACTGATGCCAAGGAACTGGAGTCATGGGCAAGTTCATGTTTATTCTCAATAGTGGAATGAATGGACAGAATGAATGGAAGAAGTGGTCAGAAATTAGTAAATCAAAAGGAAAAACGCCAAAGTTAATTTATCACATAGAGACAAGGGAAATCAGTTAAAGTCTGTTATAGAGCAAACAAACAACAGAACTTACTTTCTTTGAAAGACATAAAATAAAATGATATATGAAATGGGCAAACTTAAGTGAACTTACTCTTAAAAAAAAATCATGTTCCTGGGAAAGCAAATAAATGGAAATAAGTCCTGGATTAGTCATCGAAATGTTCTTTCTTGTTCCAGATCCCAGTTAAAGAAGGATGTTTAAGAGGCAGAGTAATATAATGCACAGCACTGTGAGTCCCAGATTTGAGTTCCAGATCTAAAGACACAGAAAGAAATTTCAGGTCTAAAATGTACCTATAAGGGGAGCCTGGGTGGCTCAGTCGTTAAGCGTCTGCCTTCGGCTCAGGTCATGATCGCAGGGTCCTGGGATCAAGCCCCGCATCGGGATCCTTGCTCAGCGGGAAGCCTGCTTCTCCCTCTCCCACTCTCCCTGCTTGTGTTCCCTCTCTCGCTGTCTCTCTCTCTGTCAAATAAATAAAATCTTTAAAAAAAATTTTTTAATTATAAAATGTACCTATAAGCACATTTTCACAGATTACAGAAATAATTTTGATTTCCAACTTTAGTGACAACTAAAATTTGCTGTAGCTTGATTTTGAGAACTATAATGCTTTTTTTTGCTTTCTGGCCGATACAGAAAATATAGAAATCATAGAATAATATAGGGGAGAAAAACAGGGAATCTGATATACTATGACTTGAGAAAAGGAGTGTTTTTGTTGTATTTCCTATCAAAGGCAAGACCTAAATAATATATTTTGCATTATCTTTTTCTTAAGATTTTAATTATTTATTTGCCAGAGAGAGAGTGAGAACACAAGCAGGGAGAGCGGCAGGCAGAGAGAATCAGGCTCCCCACTAAGCAAGGAGCCCGATGCGGGACTCGATCCCAGGACCCTGTGATCATGACCTGAGCTGAGGGCAGACGCTTAACCAACTGAGCCACAAAGGCATCCCTATTTTGCATTATCTTAAAACTAGGAATTTAACATACTGTGACTTCTTCACCTACCGAAAATATCAGAATGATGTTATACATATCACTGAATTTATAACACACAATGATATGGGAAATATTATTAAAAGTGCTTAATGGCTGCATGTAACTTCTCTGTACTTTTACTTATAACTTATTTAACCACTTCCACATTGCTGAACTTTTCTTTCTTTGCTACTTAAAAAAAAAAAAAAAGTACAATTACAAATTTCACCAGACAAGGAACATTATGAGTAATTTTAGACTCTTAATAAATACTTCTAAATTTGCTTTGTCCCAGGGCGCCTGGGTGGCTCAGCTGGTGAAGCGTCTGCCTTCAGCTGAGGTCATGATCCCATCAAGGTCCTGGGATGGTCCTGCATTGGGCTCCCCTGCTCAGCAGGGGACCTGCTTCTCCCTCTCCCTCTGCCTCTCCCTCTGCCTCTCCCTCTTCCTCATGTTCTCGCTCACTCTGTTCTCTCCCTTTCTCAAATGAATAAATAAAAAATCTTAAACAAAATTTTGCTTTGTCCCAAAACATAAATCAATTTACACAACAGTAGTAATATGAGAGTGCCTGCCTTACTAAACTCTTACTAACATTTGAACATTAACAATTCTTATTAATTTCTGCCAAATGGCATCTTACTATTTGCCTTTCTTTGATTAGTAAGGTTAATTTTTTCCCCATATTTTATAGACTAACTGTACTTTTTCGTGGATTCTCTGTGTATTGTATGGTACACTCTGTTGTCTATTCATTCTTCCAAATGATCACTACATATCTGGGACAATGCCTCAAAACCATTTAGTTTGTAAAGGCCATCATGTTTACAATGCTTAGTTTTATCATCTGTGAGCACAGTATGCCTCTGCAATTAATCTCCTATATTGTTTAACGTTTGTAAATCTCTTTGTATTTTATTTGCTGTATTTGAAGTCTCTACATTCCTGCAAGACTTCTCAGCGCTTCTGTATGTAAAATATATGCTATTTTCCAAATCACTCTCTCATCTTTTATTTTTATAAATAGGAAAGTTTCTTTATTTTATTTTTTTAAGATTATTTATTTGAGAGAGAGAGAGCACGAGTAGGAGGGGTAGAGGAAGAAGGAGAGAGAATCTCAAGCTGAGCAGGGAACCTGATGTGGGGCTGGATCCACAACCCTGAGATCATGACATGAGCCAAAACCAAGAGGCGGACACTTAACTGACTGTTCCACCCAGGTGCCCCAGAAAATTTTCTATTATGACATAGGAATCACTATTTTAAAGTCATGAGTTCCTGAGTACAATCTGTTTGCTTTCTATTAGTTTTATCAGATTCTGTATTTTTATTTTCTAAAAAGTTTCTATTTCCACTTTGGTCCAAGAGTTAAAGTTTTTTAGTTCCCAAGCAATGGGTGGAGTTGAAACCTTTGATGCCTATCTCCACCCAAGAATAAATTTTGGTAAATGTTTCAAGGATAACTGAAGAAAAAAAAGTTATATATCCTTTATGAAAAATATAAAGTTGATTTCATTTAATGCTTTTTACCTGAAAATTTTACCTATTTACATGACACTGATATTGATATCCCTTTCTTTTAGTTTTTTTTTTAAATTTTTATTTGTTTATTTGAGAGAGAGAGAGCAAGAGGGGTGGGGGAGAGAGCAAGAGCAGGGGATGGGGCAGAGAGACAAGCTGACTCCCTGCTGAGCACAGAGCCTGACACAGGGCTCTACTCTACCCCAGGACCCCGAGATCATGACCTAAGCTGAAGTCAGATGTTTAACCTACTGAGCCACCCAGGTGTCCCTCTTTTAGTTTTAATTTGCCTGATTTGCCTTTGCCTATCATTTTACTTTAATCATACTTTTGTTTTTGGGTGGAGTGAGTGTTGTCACTTGTGAACACCTTATACTTGAGAGAGATCTATTCTAGGAGCTAAAGGAGCACCTTGCACAGAACGGAGTCTCAGCAATTATTAAATTGTTCGTTATAAAACATGTCTTTCTCCATCATACCTGCACCTGGTAAGTGCCTAATAAAGTGAAGAGAGATTTTCTCTGATAACTAAGCCAAGCTTCTCTGCTACTCTTAAAATTAGGAATACTATAATATTATAAATTAAAATATTATAATCCTTTCTAAGTTCATGGAAATATTTACAGACTGATGGGAGTGTGTGTTACATGAATATCTATCAATATTCACATGTCATCAAAAGTCTATCTAAATATATACATTTTATAAATTATAATTCAATTTAAAAATGGGCTTAGAGGGGTGCCTGGGTGGCTGAGACAGTTAAGCATCTGCCTTCGGCTCAGGTCATGATCCCAGGGTCCTGGGATCAAGTTCCACATCTGGCTCCCTGCTCAGCGGGGAGCCTGCTTCTCCCTCTGCCTGCCTCTCCCCCTACTTGTGCTCTCTTTCTCTTTCTCTGACAAATAAATAAATAAAATCTTAAAAAAAAGAATTTTTAAAAAATGGGCTTAGAGGAACAAAACATAAGTATAGCTCATGGAGTAGCTTGCCTCCATGAAGAAGAGATTATTGGTGATATAGACATAAACATTAATTATGTTCATAAAATTATATTTGTGTACAAAATACTATCTCATGGTATTTTGTGACAGGGGAACTATCCCTTTGTTGTATGAAAAATTAAAGTTAGGTTTCAAGATGATTTCTACATAAATTATGAAAATAAACTTTGGATTTTCCTAATGATATAGGAAATAAAACAAAACCAAACAAAAAGTATCCCTGAGAGTTTACCAGTCAAGTAGAATAACTGCTTTGGTCTTTGAGATTTGCCTTAACAATTACCCAAACAAACAAAGGTTACTTTTCATCTACAAGTAACCTTTACACTGTAGAGGTAACCTAACCTTTAAAACTCCCCCACCACCCAAGGATTAAAACACTTTAAATATTCCTTACTACTCAAGTTGAACCACACTTTCCATCACCAATCTGGAATTCATTTATGAAGGAACACAGGGCATTCCAGCACGAGCATTCACTCAATTTGTGGAAATAGAGTATCCTTCAGTCCCTTACAATTTTGCTCAACAACATTTGCGAGGGAAAGTTTCAAACATTTATTGGCAATACTCCTGGAAAATAGAGGGCAATTTACTGGCATGTGTGATTGTCAAGTGGGAGAATATGTCAATCACCCAATTACCAACTACTCATTGAGGAGGGCTTTTAAATACATTATAAATGAAACAAGTAAAATTAGCCATGATTCCAAATGTACTATACCACATAAAACACAGAATAGAAGCCTTTTTCAAAATATGTGATTTATTCCAAAGAGTTTCCTACGTTAAAGGCGTTCTCTGTGAAAAGCTATTTGTATTGACCCAAGTTCCTACACCTTCCAAGGTCCTTTTCAGAGTGGATACTTATTCAAAAGCAACTAGAAAAAGGAAAACAAGTCTTCCAGGCTGAGCTAAAGTTCCACAAAAGCACTAAGGAGTCATTTTTTATTCAGTTCCAGTACCCTCCTTTTCATTTCATGGCCTCCTCCAGGCCCCAACACAAGCCTCCTTACCAGGAACCCCAAGACAATTCTGATTTTGTATAGGACACTTTGGAGGTGCAAAACTGAAGATCAGTAAACAGAATCCGTCTCAATCAACCACACTGCTGAGGACCAGTGTATAAAGACAATTCCTACTTCCTGCCATTGCCCCAGATCCAAAAAGGGCACCACACTTCAGGGCCACATTTGCCTCTTCAGAGCCCTTGGCAGAGAGAGAAAACATCAAAATAACAGCAGTAACAACAGCACACCATTTAAAATTGAACTGATACTGTAAGGAGAAACAGTATTTTGTTCCTTAAAACAAAAATGACATAGACAATCTAACCATCAGCAGCAGGAAAACATTTTCAAAGCAACGAGAATAACACCTATATTTGCCTTTTGTCCTGGATACCAATAAATGCTGGCTCTTCCCTTGAGGTGTTGACATTAGCCAGTCTTCTTTTTTTTTTTTTTTTAAGATTTTATTTATTCATTTGACAGAGAGACAGCGAGAGAGAGAGCACAAGCTGGGGGAGCGGCAGGTAGAGGGAGAAGGAGAGGCAGACTCCCCGCTGAGCAAGGAGCCCAATGCAGGACTCGATCCCAGGACCCCGGGATCATGACCTGAGCCGAAGGCAGACACTTAACCGACTGAACCACTCTTGAGCTAAAAGAACCTGGGCACCCTGACATTAGCTACTCTTGAGCTAAAAGAACACATGTATAAGAGACACACATAATGCACGAATCCCCAAACTACACACTGTAACCAAATTGGTAGAAATAGATTTCTATTTTAATATAAAGTAAAAGGAAGAAAAGTCTTAAAATTTTTTAGGCTTGTGATTTGAATATTATAGGAACCACTGTGATTCACGGACCCCATGGTACAAAGATCTATGCTTATATCCATGACTTGGTCAAATATTATCATACCAGCAGATGCACCTATTTATGATGTTAAGAAGAAAGTGATTTAAACTTTCATATACTCTGCTAATGTGCTGTTCTCTTCAAATGAAAAGTGCAGGGGAATATTAAGGGCCACCTCTGGGTTATGAGCAGAATTTATAACTTCACTGCTTTCTTAAATTAGATCCCATTGCTCACAATCCTCACCTCATTTAAGACTTTGTAAATTTAAAATAACAGGAACAAAAATGATAACAATTCATCATTACAAAGGGCACAGTTGACCCACAGTTCCTGTGTCAACTGTCTAAATAAATTCTAGACTTATTACTGAAGAAATAAAAAGAATTCATAACCCCAACCACCAATGGCAGTCTCAAATGATCTTCCCAAACCTTGCTGAATTTTAACTGCCCACACACTACTCACCAAATGAAGGTAAAAGTAGCTAAATACCATTTATTACTAGTTGTGGGTACCATTACTCTATAATTTGAAAGGCATTCTTCCTTCTGAGTTTACCATCTTGAGTTTATCACTTCAGCACTGCCATTAAAAATTACTAAATACTGGGGCGCCTGGGTGGCTCAGCCATTAAGCGTCTGCCTTCAGCTCAGGTCATGATCCCAGGCTCCTGAGATCAAGCCCTGCATCAGGCTCCCTGCTCCGCAGGAAGCCTGCTTCTCCCTCTCCCATCCCCCCTGCTTGTGTTCTCTCTCTCCCTGTGTCACTCTCTGTCAAATAAATAAATAAAATCTAAAAAAAAATTACTAAATACTATACATGAAAATGCCAGGCTGGATGTTATACTGTGCAAGAAAAGTCTATTCACCCTACAGAAGAGCTCAAAAAGACAACATAAAATCAAGAGACCACACAGAAGAAGAATAAACATCTTCATGGCAGTAGAGCAACTGAATGGGCAAAGAATGAGCATGAAATTGTTGAAAAGTAGAATCTGAAAAGGCTGTGAGCCTCTTTCCAAGAAAAGCCTAGTCCACAAAATGTCTCAAACTGGTATCCAGTCCTCCTTGAAAATATGGAGAAAAAGAGACAGGAAAAACGTGGGGCCAGGAGGGGAGAGTGGATGATGATAAATGCACAGGAAGCTTGCTATTTCTAAGGACTTAGATAAAAATGGGGCAATTCAAAAATTGATCTCTCCAATGACATCAATCTCCTACAGGCAGATTTTCGAAACACTCAACCCAGCAACTCTCCCAGACCATCCTTATGCCAGACTTCAGGGAGAGAGCACCCTCTTGCTTTCTGCTTTCAAAAGGGGTGCTGCCTCCACTTAGTAATGTTTATAAAAACGGCAGCAGTTTCCCATTTGAATGTTAATTACTGTTGTGACACACAAGATAATTTAACCTGCTTCAGTAATTTATTCTTCCTTGTAATTAGATGTAGTAATTGGAAAATCTTCCAGAATGTAACAACACTTCCAAAGGTGAAATGGCAGGGAAAGGGAGCTTTCCCAGAGGATCTCCACTATAAATCTGGGGCTGGCTGTTCAACTGGCCATCACTTAGATGAACCGAGCCAGGGATCAGACATGGTCCTTCTGGAATCAAGTAGGGGACACCCATACCCTTTAAGAGCTGAATGAGTCAAGTGGAAGGCAAAGCCCCAGCAGACAATTTAGAGCTACACTGAGAAGAGTACGGATGACAAAACTTGAATGAATCCAGGAATGATACTACACAGTGCCATTTTAAACCCTCTACTCTGGGAGCTATTCACACACAGGTCAAAGACTCTGTAGAAAGAGTACAGGCCAAAAATACCACTGGGGTGTGATGGGTTCTACTCATATTACTTGATTTATGGAAGTGGTTCAGTGCTTGCCACATCATAAGTACGCATAAATATTTACTGAAACAAGCAAATGAGGGACTGGATAGTAAATGAACTGGTGCATGCAAGTCTTGGAAATAACTATAGCCAGCAAGTATTCAATACATAGAACATATCAGGTACCATGCTAAGCATTTTATATCTCTTTTCCTCCTCTTCCAATTTCCTTTCCATTGTACCCAAAGCCTTACCCCCATCTTTACCTAAAATCCTTTTTAAAAAACATTCTATGATGACTATTTCAATCATATACATCAATCTAGAGAACATCCCCATGCACCCATCTTCCAGATTCAGTCTTTCTTCATTTATACCCTGTATTAGTAGCCTTCCTATATTTTTTTAAGCAAATCCCAAACATAACATTTTATCTGACAATATTTAAAGGGCTCACATTTTTTTTTACAGGGCTCATTTCTGTAAATCTCAATGTAATAATTCCTTAAATTCATTAACAAGAATTCCTCAATATAATCAAATATTCAGGTACTGTCCCTTTCCCCCAACTGCATGATAATTTTTTACAGTTTGTATAAATTGGTATCCAAAAAAGGTGCAGACATTAGGATTAGTTGATATATATCTTAATCCTTTCAATTTATAGATTTCATCTTCCATCGTTTTTACTTCAATTGCTTTTCTTTTTTGGTTACTGTTAATAAAAAAAAAAAAGTAATTTGCCCTGTAGAGTTGCCTAGTCTAGATTTTTTTTTAAATTCTATCTATATGATTAATTTATTCTGTTTCTCTGTCTTCTGTACTTCTGATAATCAGCAGTCAGAAAAAGAGGCCAGACCAGATTACATGTTGAAATTTCAGCAAGAGTATTTCACAGGCTCTACACTTCACCAGGAGACATACAGTCTCAGCTGTCCTTCTATGATGGTGTTGGCAGCCAGTGATGCTCACTGCTTGGACCCAATGACTCACTGGGGTTGCAAAATAATGAAACCTGACCCTTCTGAATCCTTTCTCGTCTATTCACTGAGCTACTTCTCCAAAAACAGACTCTCTCTTCAATTACTTGGTTAATGTGAGGTACAAATTTGTAAGAGAAAGCAAGTTAAATACTTGATTCATTCCTTTTTGTTCACAGTTTTCCCCAAAATAAAGAGCAGATTCCCTAATATGATTTAAAAAAGAAATGGACCAAAGAGAATTTTATCTTTAACTAAAATTTCCTTAAGGGGACCATTCTGTGTCAGAAATACAAAACTGTCCAGTATCATAATATGTTTGGAGGTTGGGGTAAATAAAGACATCATGTACTTTAGAACTATCTGACTCATTAGGGCCTCTTCAGCAAGCAGACTTTTTCTTAATTTGAACATCCCCAAGTATGGAAGTTCTAATAAATAAAAAATCCTGTGTATTTATTTGAGAATCTTAAATATCTAACACCTTCCTCTCAAAGTCATGATGCAGATGCTTGCCTCCTGATTCTCGAACCCAGAAGGGCAGAAGAGTATGGGCAGCAATCAACAGAGTAGTTTCCAGCAAGAGATGCTTCCCTTTGCAAACACTCCGCAGAACTCACATAGGCACAGCATGTGATGTAAGGAGCCATAAAGAGATGTGATAGAAGTAACCAAATGCCATGTAGGAACATATTCTACTGTAGTATGTACATCACATGGGTTCCATTTTTCCCCCCTAGAGATAAACTGATCACTTAAGCTACAAAAATAAAAACAGAGACCCTGGTCTCTACTTTGTGGAGCTCAGAGACACGTGTCCTTGAAATTACATGTGGCTGTGATGTAAGAAATCTGTTTATAAAATTAATGAACAGCTCACATACCCTCCAGCCCCCAAGGCTGAGACTGCTCAGTAGGAGCAGTACAGCTGACATCCTATTTGCTGCATAAAGGACTCAGGAAATTCAAGGATAATAGGAATTCTATCATCTCATGAATGGCACTCTGGGTATCCAAAGATCCCCTCTACACACCAACACAGGAAATTGCAGAATCTCTGCTCCCCATGGGTATAGATGTTTTCTTAATTTGCATGATTTTATTTAGAAGAGACAGAATTCAAGTTACTGAATTATGAAACATGTGCACAGACCGGGATGGTCTGGTTTGGAATCCATTCCCCAATAAGAGTACGAGAGGATGAAGGACTCCTATCAGATACGGTATTACTTCTGCCACCCTGTGCCAAGCACCCACGGGCTACATGATAATGTATACTCCAGATACTCACACAGAGCCAAAGGCAGGAAAGTCAAACAGAGAGAGCTGAAAAACAGGATTCTAACACTAGCACATGGGTTT
Organism: Leptonychotes weddellii; assembly: GCF_054177405.1. Classification (NCBI taxonomy): domain Eukaryota; kingdom Metazoa; phylum Chordata; class Mammalia; order Carnivora; family Phocidae; genus Leptonychotes; species Leptonychotes weddellii. Next base: position 80,556,571 of record NC_138374.1, on the reverse strand, counting down.
TCTGAATAAATAGCTTCACCGCCCTGCACCTTCATTTCCACGTTTTATAAAGTAGAGACAATTATCTTTGCTTATTCTCCAGGGGTATTTTGAATAACAAAAATAATCCTCTGAAATCTCCATAGAAAGCACAATTTCAACCTACTAACGAAGGAAATAGAAAGAGAAACCTGGACAAACTGTCTCAAAGCCTGCCCAATTAGTCCAACAGAAAAGAGAGATCTACTTCCGAGACCAGGAAATATCCACGATTGGCGGCCACTAACACTGTCCTTCTTGTGAACTCCTCCCTACCACTCCTTTGCACCCCCTTCATTCTCCGTTCTAGGGCCACCATGGCCTTCCCCCACTCCTCCTCCTGTCTCTTGCTCCTCTAGCTCTTCTCCCTCCCCTATGTCAGCCTCTCTCCCCTGCACAATTAAAGCTCCTTCCCATTGTCACCCACAGGACTGAGCTGCAGGGGACCTTAGAACTCTTCTGATCAAGATCCTGCATCATAAATGGAAAGGTGAGGCCTGAAGAGACAGAAGCCACAGGCTCAGGGACAGGTAGCCCATTATTTGCACATGGTCTTCATCGACACGTGACTCCAAGTAGAATGTTGTTGGGTGCTACACCACTCTGTGTCCTACCTGGGACTGTGCACCACTCTTACTCAAGAAATGGATCTAAAGAACCGCTAGATGCCTCTCAGTGTTCTCCTGCCATTATGAAGGGCTTCGAGTCATAATCAGAAAAAGAAGATAAAACGGACCACATGAACCAGATTCAAATCCCACATCTGGAACTTCCAAAGTTCCCAGGGAGGAGGAGGCAAGAGGCTGATTCCACAGGGACCCTATCCCAGTTACTCCACCCCACACCCCCCACCCCAGTGTTCAATATCCCAAAGGAATATCTTCCATGGGTCAAATCCAAATCCTTTGTAAAGTAAGAAAGAGCTCTGGATTCTTCAATGCGATACTAAAGCACAATCGACAACATGAGGTAGGAAAGGCTCTCCAAGGAAGCACCTAAGAGCAGGTAGGCATACTCAGCACAAAGAATACAAGGAACTTCTGTGAAGGGCCCAGTACTCAATTTCTCTAGTCTTACTCTTCAGCAGGTCAAGTAATCTTAGCCCCTTTAACTGTATCAATCTTTTCATGATACTTTTGGCTCTTGTTTAATCCTTCAAATTGTCCACATTCGCTTTTGAAAGAGTCTAGAACCAAGGGCAGATAGATGAAGTCCTTAATACAAGTGAAAAGCCATCAACCAAAGTATTAGAAACTCTTATACAAAGTCCAGGGCAATGAAGGAAACCTCCATACAAAAGAGGCAGTATTCCCAACAACAGTACTTTTTAGGTAGACTAACCTGTAAACTTACGGAATATCAGAAACTAAGGAGGAAACATCAAATACAGTCTACTGAACATCACCTAACTGGGACACTCACCATGTAGCTAAACAGAAGGCCTAAGAGATAAAAGCCAGAAACATCCAAGCTAAATCTTTTAAATATTAATCAAGTCAGGAAAAAGCAAGGGGGAGGGAATTAGGGTAAAGGCAAATTCCTTTTCCTACAAGGTAAAGAAAGAAAATTAAATGAAAATCCTGACTGAGTTCGTAAAATGTGGTCAGAAAAAAACAGTAGTTGGGTGTGTGCTCTTGGTAGAGGGTCTTGAAAATAATAAGGTGGCTGAACTGCGAGCACCAGGGATGTGAAGTACTAGCTCAAAAGATTATGAAAATTGAGATTTCCAAACTGAATTTGAAAAGGAGAAAGGTAAAAACAGGTCAGCTCGTCATGGGCAAGGAGGAACTTTCTATTATTTGGCTGGCTGTTTTAAATTAATATCCTGGAACATTAGCAGGTTAAAGAGCCTTAAGAAAATGACAGAGAGAGAGAAGCAAATGGAGTAGAAACAACAGTGTTTACGTCTTACTAACACAAAGGTATTATTAGAAGGATTTACAAGGTGCTAACATGACATACATCAAAGTCAAAAGGCTAGCTTTAATAAATGATGAGAAAATGCAGGTGGCACAGAAGTAAAGCCATAGGACTTGAAATAATTCCATTTATGCAGTTTTAAACCAAGTAAACTACCCCAGGATCCATGAAAGATCATGTTTTGTGATTCCCTAAGAGGCAGTATTCCCACTGCATCAAACCAGTGAAGGCAGGTGGAAAAACTAAGAGTGAGAAGAATATAAACCACCTGTCGTTTCTGAGATACTATTAGGCATGCTCAAAAAATCTTGAGACACACCTTGACCTAGAGAGGTCCCAGTCTTTAAATTCAAAGTGAAAGAAAAGCAAGTGCCCTTTTTTCTCCTCTTGGGAGATACATAGAGAAATCAGATCAGATGAGTAACAGTGGGTCAGTATCACTGACATCGTCTAGGTCATCAGGTCATCACACGCTTTGGCAGCATCGACTTCATCAAGACATGGCTGATGTCCTCAACACTCACCTGGCATCCTCTGGGGACAGCATTTCCTGTCATCCCCCAACCTGGACCTTAGATGTGTGATTTCTGCTTTTAACATCACATACCTTGTCAGAGACTAAAAGTTTCTGCCTCTACACAGTTCATATGTTGAAGCCCTAAATCCCAGTGTGGCTATACTTAGAGAAGGTGCCCCTAAGGAAATAATTAAGGTTAAATGAGGTCATAGTGGTGGGGCCCTGATCCAATAGGAATTAGTGTCCTTTTAAGAAGAGACACCAGATGCTCTCTCTCCCCACAAGTACACACGAAGGAAAAGCCATGTGAGGACGTATCAAGAAGGCAGCTGTCTGTAAGCCAGAAAGAGAGTTCTCACCAGAAATGAAATCAGCCAAAACCTTGGCCTTGGACTTCTAAGCCACAGAATTGTGAGAAAATAAATTTCTGTTGTTTAAGCCACCCGATCTGTGGTATTTTGTCATAGTGGCCTGAGCTTAGACACACATATTCCATCAGTGTTTAATAATGACTTCTCAAACAGAAGGAATAATGCTGTGTGAAGTGGGGGGCTTCAGAAATGGCTTTGACTGGGGCACCTGGGTGGCTCATTCTGTTGGGAGTCCGACTCTTGATTTTGGCTCAGGTCGTGATCTCATGGTCCTGAAATCAGGCCCTGCATTGGGCTCCGTGCTCAGTGCGGAGTCTGCTAAAGGTCCTCTCTCTCCCTCTGCCCTTTCCCCCCACCCTCCACCCCCGCTCTAAATAAATAAACGAATAAATAAATGGCTTTGACTATAATAATGGTTAAAAACTACACTGACCACAGTAACACCCCTAATTGTCTATCAGTACCTACAGGGTTATCAGCTGAGTTATTTTTACAGGTAAACACGTTTCTCCTTATTAAACAGCAGATTATAGAATGCTAACCTTTTCTTCACTACTAAAAACTGTCAATAGCAATTCAAGTACTACAACTCCATTTTGAGAAATATAAATGCCAAAACAAATTATCTTCTGTAATGCTAACTTATGTTCACATAAATGCATGCTAAAAATACTACAAAAAACTTCTGTTGCAATTATTTTATATAAGTAAGATAATTAATTGATTTTATGTCAATTCACTTTGGTAATAATAAACTTAGTCACTATATTGTACATCTGAAACTAATATAACACTGTATGTTAACTAACTGGAATTAAGAAGTTTTTTAAAGGTTTAAAAAAATCAATAAGCTTAGGACAGTGCACTTTGGGCTTATAGAATACCAAATCATAGACCATGGGATCACAAATTCAGAGAATGACAGACTACAGACTAGAGATAATTTAGGTCAATTAGTTTTTCTTTAAATGAGGAAACCAGAGCTCAGTGATATGAGCAATACAGAGATCCCTTAATTACCAGAATTGTGTTTTTCTACTGGTTTGCTAAAGAATAATTTTAGAAAAGTTAAAGCTAAAATCATAAATCTCAAAAATAAAAAGGTATAAAAGTTTTTGTTAAACTCATTAATTAGGGAACCAGTGAGATGTTATAACCTATTCAAAGGAGAATCCAAAGGGCAAACAAATATACAAGCATCAGGAATGCTAGAAAGAGGCAAAACTGACAAAGCTGGTCAGTATACATAAGGCAATCATCTATTGCATTCTCCCATCATAATTAGCTTTCCATGGACAAAATAATTTGCTTTACTACCTGATTTCTACAATAGAAAGAGTTATAAAACTGCTCAAAGATGATGAAAGGCAGAGAGAACCTGGTTGGTTGAGCTAGACAGAACACCCACTGATTTTTTTTTCACAATTTCAAAGTCTTCCACAATTTCCCCTCCCAGTCTCTCACCATATATAAATACTATAAAACTACAAAACAGCATGATCAATATTCCAAGAGATGGAATTCAGAATCCTTGTTTAGTTGCTTAGTCAGGAAGAGGTCCAAGTTCACTTCACATCAACACAGAAACTTAGAGACAATGAAATCTCTACCATGTTGGGAGAGCACAGTCAATACTGTAACTCCTTCCCCCCAGATGACTCCTCATCATACAAAAATGCCACGAGGGTGACTGATTCGCAACCAATTCCTTAACCCAGGTGGGTGCAAAGCCTGTGTTTAAACTTGGGTCTTCTGACTCCACATCCCATATCCTTTCCACAACATCACTGGTCTAGTTAGCCCATGAGAGAATGTCTCTAACGACCCTTAAAGTCTATGAAAAAAAGGTCTACAAGAATAATTTTTCATTGTTCTTCAGATAAAATATAAAATGAGAAAAGACAAGAGAAAAAATAATCTGCTGCATAAACATGCAAAGAATGTATAATATGATAACTAGCTGATATGTTGATCAAATGAGCCCAGTTGCACAGCTCTGATCAGAGAATCTTAAGAGAGGAGTAAACAGGGTGAAGAGCAGAAAAGGTGTAAGGTGAGGGCTCAAAAGCACAATGAGGAACAAGAAGGTCTTGTTCTCATGTATTCTGTGTAGGCAAGGAATCACAGCATGAACACACAACAGAATGGGAATCAAGGACTAAATTAGATATAAGATCATTGTAGACAACATTCAGAAAACCAAAAATAACATAAGTAGCTGAAGTGATTTTTCAATACCTCAACTGTGAAAAAAACAAAGATCTCAAAATCATAAGCTTTGAAACTTTTATTTTTTTTTAAAGATTTTATTTATTTATTTCTGGGGCACCCGGGTGGCTCAGGCTTTGGGCGTCTGCTTTCGGCTCAGGTCATGATCCCAGTGTCCTGGATGGAGCCCCGCATCAGGCTCCCTGCTCCGCGGGAAGCCTGCTTCTCCCTCTCCCACTCCCCCTGCTTGTGTTCCCTCTCTTGCTGTGACTCTGTCAAATAAATAAATAAAATCTTTAAAAAAGAAAAGAAGATTTTATTTATTTCAGACACAAAGAGAGAAAGAGAGAGAGAGCACACAAGCAGCGGGGACGGGCAGAGGGAGAGAGAGAAGCAGGCTCCCTCCTGATCAGGGAGCCCTATGTGGGGCTCGATCTCAGGACCCTGGGATCATGACCTGAGCCAAAAGCAGACACTTAACTGACAGAGCCACCTAGACTCCCCAGCTTTGAAACTTTTAAATATTTTAATTAAAATGTTTCTGAATTCAGTTCATTCTTAAATAAGATTGAAGCTCTAAAGGGACCACCAAATTTCCATCTTTCTTAAGAAATAAACATGCTTTTACTCACTGGTTAAGTAGAAAATTATGAGTTAAATCAAGCAAGCAAGGAAACAAACAAAACACAGTAATGGAACACATTCCTTTGGG